>NW_019216993.1:0-1285 GCF_002532875.2 Varroa jacobsoni | reverse complement strand
AAACTTAGCTAGAGAATACTTGTTTAAGTTTTAACGGCTTTTCTGTATGAGGAAAGTCTATTTTGAGACTTGACCAACGAGAACTTGGGTTTTAGCAAATATATTGCATGTAAGATTCTGTTTTGAAATATGGCCAAAAAGATTTTTTTGACTTTTAACAATTTTGTTGTAAGCGGAAATTTTGTCTGCAACCTGGCTAAAGGAAGGTTGTTTGAGTGTTAACAACTTTTGTTTGTATGAGGACACTCTGTTCTAAGACGTGGCCAATGGGGGACTTATATAAGTTTTAACTTCTTTGTATGTGGAAATGTTGTCCTAAAACATGGCAAAAAAATCGTTTGTTTTAATTACTTCTTTGTATCTTCCTGAAACTTAGCTAGAGAATACTTGTTTAAGTTTTAACGGCTTTTCTGTATGAGGAAAGTCTATTTTGAGACTTGATCAACGAGAACTTGGGTTTTAGCAAATATATCGCATGTAAGGTTCTGTATTGGAACATGACCAAAGAGATTTCCTTGACTTTTAATAATTTTGTTGTATGCGGAAATTTTGTCAGCAACTTGGCTAAAGGAAGCTTGTTTGAGTGTTAACAACTTTTGTTTGTATGAGGGAACTCTGTTCTGAGACTTGGCCAATGGGGGACTTATTTAAGTTTTAACTTCTTTGTATGTGGAAATGTTGTCCTAAAACATGGCAAAGAAAATCGTTTGTCTTAACTACTTCTTTGTATCTTCCTGAAACTTAGATGGAGAATACTTGTTTAAGTTTTAACAACTTTTCTGTGTGAGGGAACTCTATCCTGAGTCTTGGCCAACGAGGACTTGGGTTTTAGCAAATATATTGCATGTAAGATTCTGTTTTGAAATATGGCCAAAAAGATTTTCTTGACTTTTAACAATTTTGTTGTAAACGGAAATTTTGTCTGCAACTTGGCTAAAGGAAGCTTGTTTGAGTGTTAACAACTTTTGTTTGTATGAGGACACTCTGTTCTAAGACTTGGCCAATGGGGGACTTATATAAGTTTTAACTGCTTTGTATGTAGAAATGTTGTCCTAAAGCATGGCCAAAAAAAAACGTTTGTTTTAACCACTTCTTTGTATCTTCCTGAAACTTAGCTAGAGAACACTTGTCTAAGTTTTAACAACTTTTCTGTGTGAGGGAACTCTATCCTGAGATTTGGCCAACGAGAACTTGGGTTTTAGCAAATATATTACGTTAAGATTCTGTTTTGAAATGTGGCCAAAAAGATTTCCTTGACGTTTAACAATTATGTTGTAAGCGAAAA
>NW_019216992.1:0-1285 GCF_002532875.2 Varroa jacobsoni | reverse complement strand
GGAACAGGAGCATTGTCATACATTTGGAACAAAGGAGTAATAGATAACAATCCATTTGCTGTTGACACAACTCAAAGTTACACTGTTACAGGAACAGATATCAACGGTTGTGTGGGTGTGGATTCTATTAAGTTAAATATTAATCCTGCTCCAATAATTTCGATTTCGGCATTGAAAAATGAAATTTGTCAAGGAGATACGGCTCAAGTAGTGGCGACAAAAGTTACCCAATCCTTTAATTTAAATCAGTCAGTAAAACAACAACCATTTTTATCAATTAAATGGGAATGGCAAGATGGTTCAACTTCAGATAAAATTACAGAACCATTATCTGCCGATAAACTGTACATTGTAAAAGGTACTGATTTTAATAATTGTTCGGCTACCGATTCTATAAAAGTTTCGGTTCATACTCCGCCAGTTTTCACGATCAAGTCTAGCGATTCGGCAATTTGTATTGGAGAATTTACACAATTGGAAGTGATAACTAAAGATTCTTTAGTATGGAACAAAGGAATTGTCAATAATGAACTATTTACGCCAACTTTTACGCAGTTTTATACAGCTACAGTATTTGATAAAATTGGTTGCTACAGTCAAGATTCAATAAAAATAAAAGTAGATACACTTCCATTAGTAAAAGGCTTTGCCTCTAAGACTTTAATTTGTAAAAATGATTTACTTACACTCCACGGAACAGGAGCTTTGTCATATATTTGGAACAAGGGTGTTGCAGACAATACTTCATTTGCTGCCGATACTACTCAAAGTTATACTGTAAAAGGTATTGATGTAAATGGTTGTGTTGGAACTGATTCTATAGCTGTAACAGTGAATCCTACGCCTTTAGTAAAAATTACTGTTTCAAATAAACAGCTTTGTATAGATGATTCTGCACGTATTACAGCTACTGGGGCAAAAAGTTATATATGGTCAAATGGTATAAGCAATGGTGTATTATTTAAGATTAGTTCTGCCGCTACTTATAAAGTAGTTTCAACTGATGCAAATGGATGTTCAGCTAATGATTCGATTACGCTTAATCCAAATGCCTTACCAGTTATTGTTGGTACTCCTCAAAAAGCTGTATTTTGTAATACTGATACAGGGGCAACTATTCAACCAACAATTACTTTAAAGTCTTCAGAAAAAGTAGTTTGGTATGGGAAATCAATAACAAGTTTAAAACCTACTTTACCAATAATGAGTGCTGACTTATCATTGATAGGCAAAACGAGTTATTATTTTGCAGTGAAAGATTCTATTACTACTTGTGTGAGTACGC
>NW_019216990.1:0-1286 GCF_002532875.2 Varroa jacobsoni | reverse complement strand
CCAACGAGAACTTCTTCGAGCTTTAACAAATATATTGCATGTAAGGTTCTCTTTTGAAATATGGCCAAAAAGATTTCCTTGACTTTTAACAATTTCGTTGTAAGAGGAAATTTTGTCCTGAAACTTAGTTAGAGGAAGCTTGTTTGAGTGTCAGCAACTTTTTTTTGTATGAAGAAACTCTGTTCTGAGACTTGGCTTATGGGGGACTTACTTGAGTTTTAACAACTTTTCTGTGTGAGGGAACTCTATCCTGAGACTTGGCCAACGAGAACTTCTTTGAGCTTTAACAAATATATTGCATGTAAGGTTCTCTTTTGAAATATGGCCAAAAATATTTCCTTGACTTTTAACAATTTCGTTGTAAGAGGAAATTTTGTCCTGAACGTTAGTTAGAGGAAGCTTGTTTAAGTGTTAACAACTTTTGTTTGCACGAGGAAACTCTGTTCTGAGACTTGGCCAATGGGGGACTTATCAAGTTTTAACAACTTCTTTGTATGTGGAAATGTTGTTCTAAAAGATGGCCAGAAAAAAAACGTTTGTTTTAACCATTTCTTTGTATCTTCCTGGAACTTAGCTAGAGAACACTTGTTTAAGTTTTAACAACTTTTCTGTATGAGGAAACTCTGTCCTGAGACTTGACCACCGAGAACCTGAGTTTTAGCAAATATATTGCATGTAAGATTCTGTTTTGAAATACGGCCAAAAAGATTTCCTTGATTTTTAACAATTTTGTTATAAGCGAAAATTTTGTCCTAAAACTTAGCTAAAAAAAGCTTGTTTGAGTGTTAACAACTTTTTTGTGTAAGGCAACTCTGTTCTGAGACTTGGCCAATGGGGGACTTATTTAAGTTTTAACTTCTTTGTATGTGGAAATGTTGTCTTAAAACATGGCCAGAAAAAAATGTTTGTTTTAACCACTTCTTTGCATCTTCCTGAAACTTAGCTAGAGAACACTTGTTTAAGTTTTAACAGCTTTACTGTATGAGGAAACTCTATCCTGAGACTTGGGAAAGAGTACTTCTTTGAGTTTTAGCAAATATATTGCATGTAAGATTCTATTTTGAAATATGGCCAGAAAGATTTTCTTGACTTTGAACAATTTTGTTGTAGGCGGAAGTTTTGTTCTGAAACTTAGATAAAGGAAGCTTGTTTGAGTATTAACAACTTTTTTATACGAGGAAACTCTGTTCTGAGACTTGGCCAATGTGGGACTTATTTAAGTTTTAATTTCTTTGTATGTGGAAATGTTGTCCTAAAACATGGCCAAAAAAAACGTTTGTTCTAAC
>NW_019216987.1:0-1287 GCF_002532875.2 Varroa jacobsoni | reverse complement strand
CTTTCATGTATCAGATGGCATTGCTACTAACCACAACGGCTAGACGGTCAAATTCGCTAAAACTTTTTATGTGCCAGGTAGCTTCTTTTCCGGCCACAACGGCCAAGTGACCAAACTCATTAAACCTTTCATATACTAGGTGGAAGTATTTCCTGTTACAACATCCTGACAGCCAAACTCGTTAAAGTTTTCATGTATTTGATGGAACTGCTACTAACCACAAGGCCAGGCTGTCAAATTCGCTAAAACTTTTTAAGTACCAGATATCTTTTTTCCCTGCTAGAACGGTCAGGTGACCAAACTCGTTGGGGATTTCAAGTACCAGATGGGTCCCTTTTTTTGCCACAATGTCCATGTGACCAAACTTGTTGGGGTTTTCAAGTACCATATGGTTCCCTTCTTTGCCACAACGTCCAGATAACCAAACTATTAAATCTTTTCAAGTACTAGGCGGAAATATTTCCTGTCACAACAGCCAGACAGCCAAACTCGTTAAAGCTGTCATGTATTAGGTGGCACTGCTGCTAACCACAACGGCCAGATGGTCAAATTCGCTTAAACTTTTTGTATGCCAGGTAGCTCCTTTTCCGGCCACAACGGCCAAGTGACCAAACTCATTAAACCTTTCAAGTACTAGGTGGAAGTATTTCCTTTCACAACAGTCAGACGGCCAAACTGTTAAAGTTTTCATGCATTTTATGGCACTGCTACTAACCACAAAGTCAGACGGTCAAATTCACTAAAACTTTCTAAGTACCAGATATCTTTTTTTCTTGCCAGAACGGCCAGGTGACCAAACTCGTTGGGGCTTTCAAGTACCAGATGGTTCCCTTTTTTGCCACAACGTCCAGGTGACCAAACTCGTTGGGGCTTTCAAGTACCAGATGGTTCCCTTCTTTGCCACAACGTCCAGATAACCAAACTCATTAAATCTTTCAAGTACTAGGCGGAAGTATTTCTTGTCACAACAGCCAGATAGCCAAACTCGTTAAAGCTTTCATGTATCAGATGGCACTGCTACTAACCACAACGGCCAGACGATCAAATTCGCTAGAACTTTTTATGTGCCAGGTTGTTTCTTTTCCGGCCACAACGGCCAAGTGACCAAACTCGTTGGGGCTTTCAAGTACCAGATGGTCCTCTTTTTTGCCACAACGGTTAAGTGACCAAACTCGTTGGGGCTTTCAAATATCAGATGGTTCCCTTTTTTGCCACAACGTCCAGGTGACCAAACTCGTTGGGGCTTTCAAATGCCAGATGGTTCCCTTTTTTGCCACAACGTCCAGA
>NW_019216985.1:0-1287 GCF_002532875.2 Varroa jacobsoni | reverse complement strand
TTTCAAAAGAGAACCTTACATGCAATAGTAAGGTTCTCTTTTGAAATATGGCCAAAAAGATTTCCTTGACTTTTAACAACTTTGTTGTAAGTGGAAATTTTCTCCTGAAACTTGGCTAAAGGAAGCTTGTTTGAGTGCTAATAACTTTTTTGTATGAGGAAACTCTGTTCTGAAACTTGGCCAATGGGGGACTTATTATGAGTTTTAACAACTTTTTTGTATATGGTAATGTTGTCCTAAAACATGTCCAGAAAAAAAGCGTTTGTTTTAACCACTTCTTTGTATGTGGAACTTCTGTCCTAAAACTTAGCCAGAGAACACTTGTTTAAGTTTTAACAACTTTTCTGTGTGAGGAAACTCTATACTGAGACTTGAACAGCGAGAACATGAGTTTTAGCAAATATATTACATGTAAGATTCTGTTTTGAAATATGACCAAAAAGATTTCCTTGACTTTTAACAATTTTGTTGTATGCGGAAATTTTGTCTGAAACTTGACTAAACGAAGCTTGTTTGAGTGTTAACAACTTTTGTTTGTATGAGGAAACTCTGTCCTGAGACGTGGCCAGTGGGGGACTTATTTGAGTTTTAACTTCTTTGTATGTGGAAATGTTGTCCTAAAACATGGCCAACAAAAAACGTTTGTTTTAACCACTTCTTTGTATCTTCCTGACACTTAGCTAGAGAATACTTGTTTAAGATTTAACAACTTTTCTGTGTGAGGGAACTCTGTCCTGAGACTTGGCTAACGAGAACTTCTTTGAGTTTTAACAAATGTATTGCATGCAAGGTTCTGTTTTGAAATATGACCAAAAAGATTTCCTTGATTTTTAACAATTTTGTTGTATGCGGAAATTTTGTCTGAAACTTGGCTAAAGGAAGCTTGTTTGAGTGTTAACAACTTTTTTTTTTATATGAGAAAACTCTGTCCTGAGACATGGCCGGTAGGGGACTTATTTAAATTTTAACTTCTTTGTATGTGGAAATGTTGTCCTAAAACATGGCCAACAAAAAACGTTTGTTTTAACCACTTCTTTGTATCTTCCTGACACTTAGCTAGAGAATACTTGTTTAAGATTTAACAACTTTTCTGTGTGAGGAAACTCTATTTTGAGATTTGACCAACGAGAACTTCGGTTTTAGCAAATATATTGCATGTAAGATTCTGTTTTGAAATATGGCCAAAAAGATTTCCTTGACTTTTAACAATTTTGTTGTAAGCGGAAATTTTGTCTGAAGCTTGGCTAAAGGAAGCTTGTTTGAGTGTTAACAACTTTGTTTGTATGA
>NW_019216982.1:0-1291 GCF_002532875.2 Varroa jacobsoni | reverse complement strand
GTTTTGAAATATGACCAAAAAGATTTCCTTGACTTTTAACAATCTTGTTGTATGCGGAAATTTTGTCTGAAACTTGGCTAAAGGAAGCTTGTTTGAGAGTTAACAACTTTTGTTTGTATGAGGACACTCTGTTCTGAGGCTTGGCCAATGGGGGACTTATATAAGTTTTAACTTCTTTGTATGTGGAAATGTTGTCCTAAAAGATGGCCAAAAGAAAACATTTGTTTTAACCACTTCTTTGTATCTTCCTGAAACTTAGCTAGAAAATACTTGTTTAAGTTTTAACAACTTTTCTGTGTGAGGAAACTCTATACTGAGACTTGACCAACGAGAACTTGAGTTTTAGCGAATATATTATATGTAAGATTCTGTTTGTAATATGGCCAAAAAGATTTTCTTGACTTTTAACGATTTTGTTGTAAGCGGCAATTTTGTCTGAAACTTGGCTAAAGGAAGCTTGCTTGACTGTTGACAACTTTTGTTTGTATGAGGAAACTCTGTTCTGAGACTTGGCCAATGGGGGACTTATTTGAGTTTTACCAACTTCTTTGTATGTGGTGATGTTGTCCTAAAACATGGCCAAAAAAAAAACGTTTGTTTTAACCACTTCTTTGTATCTTCCTGAAACTTAGCTAGAGAACACTTGTTTAAGTTTTAACAACTTTTCTGTGTGAGGGAACTCTATCCTGAGACTTGGCCAAAGAGAACTTCTTTGAGTTTTAACAAATATATTACATGTAACGTTCTGTTTTGAAATATGACCAAAAAGATTTCCTTGACTTTTAGCAATTTTGTTGTAAGTAGAAATTGTGTCTGCAACTTGGCTAAAGGAAGCTTGTTTGAGTGTTAACAACTTTTGTTTGTATGAGGAAACTTTGTCCTGAGACTTGGCTAATGGGGGACTTATTTAAGTTTTAACTTCTTTGTATGTGGAAATGTTGTCCTAAAACATGGCCAGAAAAAATGTTTGTTTTAACCACTTCTATCTTCCTGAAACTTAGCTAGAGAATATTTGTTCAAGTTTTAACAGCTTTTCTGTGTGAGGGAACTCTATCCTGAGACTTAGCCAACGAGAACTTGGGTTTTAGCAAATATACTACATGTAAGGTTCTCTTTTGAAATATGACCAAAGAGATTTCCTTGACTTTTAACAATTTTGTTGTAAGCAGAAATTTTGTCTGAAATTTGGATAAAGGAAGCTTGTTTGAGTGTTAACAACTTTTGTTTGTATGAGGACACTCTGTCCTGAGACTTGGCCAATGGGAGAGTTATTTAAATTTTAACTTCTTTC
>NW_019216981.1:0-1294 GCF_002532875.2 Varroa jacobsoni | reverse complement strand
TTTTAGCCATTAACATCGAGAATTATCTGGTTCTCGGAAGCCTTAATGAGTCCAACCATCTGGCTGCTGTGGCAAAGAAGAGATCCATCTGGTACTTGAAAGGCCCAAGGAGTTTGGTCATTTAGCCATTGCGGTGACAAAGAAAGCTATCTGGTACTTCAAAGTCCCAACGGGTTTGGTCATCTAGCCGTTGTGGCAGATAAGAGAGTCACTAATACTTAAAAGCTCAAACGAATTTACCATCAACATGGAGAACCATCTGGTACTTGAAAACTTTAACGAGTTGGCCGTTTAGCCGTTGTGGCAGGAAAAAGAGCCATCTGGTACTAAAAAGCCTCAACGAGTTTAGCCATTAACGTCGAGAATTATCTGGTTCTCGGAAACCTTAATAAGAGATCCATCTGGTACTTGAAAGACCCAACGAGTTCTGTCATCTAGCCATTGCGGTGACAAAGAAAGCTATCTGGTACTTCAAAGTCCCAACGAGTTTGGCCATCTGGCCGTTGTGGCAGATAAGAGAGTCGCCAATACTTAAAAGATCAAACGAGTTTTACCATCAACATCGAGAACCATCTGGTACTTGAAAACTTTAACGAGTTGGCCGTTTAGCCGTTGTGGCAGGAAAGAGAGCCATCTGGTACTAAAAAGCCTCAACGAGTTTAGCCATTAACGTCGAGAATTATCTGGCTCTCGGAAGCCTTAAGAAGAGATCCATCTGGTACTTGAAAGCCCCAACGAGTTTG
This sequence comes from Varroa jacobsoni, assembly GCF_002532875.2. NCBI lineage: Eukaryota > Metazoa > Arthropoda > Arachnida > Mesostigmata > Varroidae > Varroa > Varroa jacobsoni. The sequence continues at coordinate 551 of NW_019216981.1, read as the reverse complement.
GTCATCTAGTCATTGCGGTGACAAAGAAAGCTATCTGGTACTTCAAAGTCCCAACGAGTTTGGCCATCTGGCCGTTGTGGCAGATAAGAGAGTCACCAATACTTAAAAGATCAAACGAGTTTTACCATCAACATCGAGAACCATCTGGTACTTGAAAACTTTAACGAGTTGGCCGTTTAGCCGTTGTGGCAGGAAAGAAAGCCATCTAGTACTAAAAAGCCTCAACGAGTTTAGCCATTAACATCGAGAATTATCTGGTTCTCGGAAGCCTTAATGAGTCTAACCATCTGGCTGCTGCGGCAAAGAAGAGATCCATCTGGTACTTGAAGGCCCCAACGAGTTTGGTCATCTAGCCATTGCGGTGACAAAGAAAGCTATCTGGTACTTCAAAGTCCCAACGAGTTTGGCCATCTGGCCGTTGTGGCAGATAAGAGAGTCACTAATACTTAAAAGCTCAAACGAGTTTTACCATCAACATGGAGAACCATCTGGTACTTAAAAACTTCAACGAGTTGGCCGTTTAGCCGTTGTGGCAGGAAAGAAAGCCATCT
>NW_019216977.1:0-1294 GCF_002532875.2 Varroa jacobsoni | reverse complement strand
CACTTGTTTAAGTTTTAATAGCTTTTCTGTATGAGGAAACTCTATTTTGAGACTTGACCAACGAGAATTTTTTTGAGTTTTAGCAAATACACTACATGTAAGGTTCTGTTTTGAAATGTGACCAAAAAGATTTCCTTGACTTTTAACAATTTTGTTCTATGCGGAAATTTTATCTGAAACTTAGCTAAAGGAAGCTTGTTTGAGTGTTAACAACTTTTTTTTGTATGAGGAAACTCTGTTCTGAAACGTGGCCAATGGGGGACTTATTTGAGTTTTAGCAACTTCTTTGTATGTGGAAATGTTGTCCTAAAACATGGCCAACAAAAAACGTTTGTTTTAACCACTTCTTTGTATCTTCCTGAAACTTAGCTAGAGAATACTTGTTTAAGTTTTAACAACTTTTCTGTGTGAGCGAACTCTGTCCTGAGACTTGGTTAACGAGAACTTCTTTGAGTTTTAACAAATATATTGCATGCAAGGTTCTGTTTTGAAATATGACCAAAAAGATTTCCTTGACTTTTAACAATTTTGTTGTAAGCGGCAATTTTGTCTGAAACTTGACTAAAGGAAGCTTGCTTGACTGTTAATAACTTTTGTTTGTATGAGGAAACTCTGTTCTGAGACTTGGCCAATGGGGGACTTATATAAGTTTAACTTCTTTGTACGTGGAAATGTTGTCCAAAAACATGGCCAGAAAAAATGTTTGTTTTAACCACTTCTTTGTATCGTCCTGAAACTTAGCTAGAGAATACTTGTTTAAGTTTTAACAACTTTTCTGTGTGAGGAAACTCTATACTGAGACTTGACCAACGAGAACTTGAGTTTTAGCAAATATATGACATGTAAGACTCTGTTTGTCATACGGCCAAAAAGATTTTCTTGACTTTTAACGATTTTGTTGTAAGCGGCAATTTTGTCTGAAACTTGGCTAAAGGAAGCTTGTTTGAGTGTTAACAACTTTTGTTTGTATGAGGAAACTCTGTCCTAAGACTTGGCCAATGGGGGACTTATTTAAGTTTTAACTTCTTTGTATGTGGAAATGTTGTCCTAAAAGATGGCCAAAAGAAAACGTTTGTTTTAACCACCTCTATCTTCTTGAAACTTAGCTAGAGAATACTTGTTTAAGTCTTAACAGCTTTTCTGTATGAGGAAACTCTATTTCGAGACTTGACCAATAAGGGACTTATTTATTTTAGCAACTTTTTTGTTTGTGGAAATGTTGTCCTAAAACATGGCCAAAAAAAACGTTTGTTCTAACCACTTCTTTGTATCTTCCTGAAACTTAGCTAGAGAA
>NW_019216975.1:0-1294 GCF_002532875.2 Varroa jacobsoni | reverse complement strand
AAATGTGGCCAGAAAAAAATGTTTGTTTTAACCACTTCTATCTTCTTGAAGCTTAGCTAGAGAATACCTGTTTAAGTTTTAACAGCTGTTCTGTATGAGGAAACTCTATTTTGAGACTTGACCAACGAGAACTTGGGTTTAGCAAATATATTACGTTAAGATTCTATTTTGAAATATGACCAAAAAGATTTCCTTGACTTTTAACAATTTTGTTGTAAGTGGAAATTTTATCTGAGACTTGGCTAAAGGAAGCTTGTTTGAGTGTTAACAACTTTTGTTTGTATGAGGAAACTCTGTCCTGAGACTTGGCCAATGGGGGACTTATTTAAGTTTTAACTTCTTTGTATGTGGAAATGTTGTCCTAAAACATGGCCGAAAAAAAACGTTTGTTTTAACCACTTCTATCTTCCTGAAACTTAGCTAAAGAACACTTGTTTCAGTTTTAACAACTTTTCTGTGTGAGGGAACTCTATCCTGAGACTTGGCCAACGAGAACTTCTTTGAGTTTTAACAAATATATTGCATGTAAGGTTCTATATTGAAACATGACCAAAGAGGTTTCCTTGACTTTTAATAATTTTGTTGTATGCGGAAATTTTGTCTGAAACTTGGCTAAAGGAAGCTTGTTTGACTGTTAACAACTTTTGTTTGTATGAGGAAACTCTGTCCTGAGATTTGGCCAATGGGAGACTTATTTAAGTTTTAACTGCTTTGTATGTGGAAATGTTGTCCTAAAACATGGCCAAAAAAAAACGTTTGTTTTAACCACTTCTTTGTATCTTCCTGAAACTTAGCTAGAGAATACTTGTTTAAGTTTTAACAGCTTTACTGTATGAGGAAACTCTATTTTGAGACTTGACCAACGAGAACTTGGGTTTTAGCAAATATATTGCATGTAAGATTCTGTTTTGAAATATGGCCAAAAAGATTTCCTTGACTTTTAACAATTTTGTTGTATGCGGAAATTTTGTCTGAAACTTGGCTAATGGAAGCTTTTTTGAGTGTTAACAACTTTTGTTTGTATGAGGAAACTCTGTCCTGAGACTTGGCCAATGGGAGGCTTATTTAAGTTTTAACTTCTTTGTATGTGGAAATATTGTCCTGAAACATGGCCAAAAAAAACGTTTGTTCTAACCACTTCTTTGTATCTTCTTGAAACTTAGGTAGAGAACACTTGTTCAAGTTCTAACAACTTTTCTGTGTGAGGGAATTCTATCCTGAGACTTAGCCAACGAGAACTTCTTAGAGTTTTAACAAATATACTACATGTAAGGTTCTGTTTTGAAATATGACC
>NW_019216974.1:0-1295 GCF_002532875.2 Varroa jacobsoni | reverse complement strand
AACTTTACGGAAACCCAGGCAGATGAGTGGATAAGTGGCAAAGCGAGTTAGTAAGAGGTACGCAGGAACACGATTTGAGCGGTAGAATATATCTATTGTGAAACTTCTACATGAGGAATAAAGGGAAATATAACACGGAAAAAGGAAAACCACAGTGCGCTCTATAGAGAGCTCTCGAAATCACTGTTATAGAACTTATATTAGGGAAGCGAACTAACGGTGGGAATAAAATATGTCTGCCCGTGAATAGATCGATTGAGATTGAGGCAACCGATATTCGAGTAGCTGAGTGAAAAGTCTCGTAGTTCCATAAATGTAATGTTGCCTTCCGCAGGCTATTAAAGATGTTTCAACATTGGGAGGTAAAAAAATGTTCAGGTAGAAGAGGTTGTAGTCGCCGCGTCAAATCCGAGTTGTCATAGGTGTTCTCGTTCCGCCTCGTGTGAAGAAAAATTATACCTAATTTTGGCAAAGCTACATGTCCTTTCACTTGCGTATCTGTGACTCTATAACAAAAAGTAATCGACGCAAATCCGTTTGACTCATGCTGCTAATGCTCCATACGAATACTTTACTCCCTCCCCCTATTTATCTTTACACGACTGGGAATCAACATCGGATCTTCTTTGGCTGACCGGAAACGATCCTCTTCATGATTTAAAGAGATACTTTTTTGTCTTTCATTTCTTTCATTCTCCCTTTTGTCCGTCATTAGATCAGGCCAGCGGTCCTAGCAACTGGGCCGGCTGAACTGTATCCGAAGCATCCGAAATTCATTGTTGTACACTAAAAGCTATGGAACAGACAGTCGGTTGATCAGGTACGATCGTGTTCTGCTATGAGGCTGGTATACGGAGAAGTCCAAATATGTTCCTTTTCCCGTTAGTTCCTCTTTCTAGGTTTTTATGCGGCGCACTCAGGCGGAGTCTATAACTAGACACAGAGGATATTCCCGTGCCCGTTTTTATACTGCAGGGTGCTAATTTTTTAATCAATTAACGAGATTTAATTGACCATTTAAAATGGTGCTTCTCCTTTTACGGGTGTTACATTATATATAATTTTTTTTCCCTCTTATATTCTTTACCTATATATAAAAAAATATTGTAAAAAATCACTTTCCAAATGACCGTTAAAAATTGTTGAGAAGTCGCAGTGCTATCCTATAATCTATCAGCCGATAGCCTACTTAAAACGATCTTATTAGTACAGTATGAATTCGATGGCGCGAGGCAGCTATACTCTATATATTCTAGACCGTCTTAGAGCATTTGACGTAAATACTAGCTATTTTT
>NW_019216969.1:0-1297 GCF_002532875.2 Varroa jacobsoni | reverse complement strand
TCGTATGCGGAAATTTTGTCTGAAACTTGGCTAAAGGAAGCTTATTTGAGTGTTAACAACTTTTGTTTGGATGAGAAAACTCTGTCCTGAGACTTGGCCAGTGGGGGACTTCTTTGTATGTGGAAATGTTGTCCTAAAACATGGCCAAAAAAAACATTTGTTTTAACTACTTCTTTGTATCTTCCTGAAACTTAGCTAGAGAATACTTGTTTAAGTTTTAACAGCTTTTCTGTATGAGGAAACTCTATTTTGAGACTTGACCAACGAGAACTTCTTTGAGTTTTAACAAATACACTACATGTAAGGTTCTGTTTTGAAATATGACCAAAAAGATTTCCTTAACTTTTAACAATTTCGTTGTAAGCGGAAATTTTGTCTGAAACTTGGCTAAAGGAAGCTTGTTTGAGTGTTAACAACTTTTGTTTGTATGAGGACACTCTGTTCTGAGACGTGGCCAATGGGGGACTTATTTGAGTTTTAACAACTTCTTTGTAGGTGGAAATGTTGTCCTAAAACATGGCCAAAAAAAACGTTTGTTTTAACCACTTCTTTGTATCTTCCTGAAACTTAGCTAGAGAATACTTGTTTAAGTTTTAACAACTTTTCTGTGTAAGGGAACTCTATCCTGAGACTTGGCCAACGAGAACTTCTTTGAGTTTTAACAAATATATTACATGTAAGGTTCTGTTTTGAAATATGACCAAAAAGATTTCCTTGACTTTTAACAATTTTGTTGTATGCGGAAATTTTGTCTGAAACTTGGCTAAAGGAAGCTTGTTTGAGTGTTAACAACTTTTGTTTGTGTGAGGACACTCTGTTCTGAGACGTGGCCAATGGGGGACTTATTTGAGTTTTAACAACTTCTCTGTAGGTGGAAATGTTGTCCTAAAACATGGCCAGAAAAAATGTTTGTTTTAACCACTTCTATCTTCTTGAAACTTAACTAGAGAATACTTGTTTAAGTTTTAACAGCTTTTCTGTATGAGGAAACTCTATTTTGAGACTTGACTAACGAGAACTCGGGTTTTAGCAAATATATTGCATGTAAGATTCTGTTTTGAAATATGGCCAAAAAGATTTCCTTGACTTTTAACAATTTTGTTGTATGCGGAAATTTTGTCTGCAACTTGGCTAAAGGAAGCTTATTTGAGTGTTAACAACTTTTGTTTGTATGAGGAAACTCTGTTCTGAGACGTGGCCAATGGGGGACTTATTTGAGTTTTAACTTCTTTGTATGTGGAAATGTTGTCCTAAAACATGGCCAGAAAAAGTGTTTGTTTTAACCACTTCTATCTTC
>NW_019216968.1:0-1297 GCF_002532875.2 Varroa jacobsoni | reverse complement strand
CCTGAAACTTACTTAGGGAGCACTTGTGTTTAAGTTTTAACAACTTTTCTGTGTGAGGGAACTCTATCCTGAGACTTGGCCAATGAGAACTTCTTTGAGCTTTAACAAATATATTGCATGTAAGGTTCTCTCTTGAAATATGGCCAAAAAGATTTCCTTGACTTTTAACAATTTCATTGTAAGTGGAAATTTTATCCTGAAACTTAGCCAGAGAACACTTGTTTAAGTTTTAACAACTTTTCTGTGTGAGGAAACTCTATACTGAGACTTGGCCAACGAGAACTTCTTTGTGTTTTAACAAATATATTACATGTAAGGTTCTGTTTTGAAATATGACCAAAAAGATTTCCTTGACTTTTAACAATTTTGTTGTATGCGGAAATTGTGTCTGAAACTTAGCTAAAGGAAGCTTGTTTGAGTGTTAACAACTTTTGTTTGTATGAGGAAACTGTCCTGAGACTTGGCCAATCGGGGACTTATTTAAGTTTTAACTGCTTTGTATGTGGAAATGTTGGCCTAAAACATGGCCAGAAAAAAAACGTTTGTTTTAACCACTTCTTTGTATCTTCCTGAAACTTAGCTAGAGAACACTTGTTTAAATTTTAACAACTTTTCTGTGTGAGGAAACTCTATACTGAGACTTGATCAACGAGAACTTGAGTTTTAGCAAATATATTACATTTAAGATTCTGTTTGTAATATGGCCAAAAAGATTTTCTTGACTTTTAACAATTTTGTTGTATGCGGAAACTTTGTCTGAAACTTGGCCAAAGGAAGCTTGTTTGACTGTTAACAGCTTCTGTTTGTATGAGGAAACTCTGTTCTGAGACTTGGCCAATGGGGGACTTATATAAGTTTTAACTTCTTTGTATGTGGAAATGTTGTCCTAAAACATGGCTAGAAAAAATGTTTGTTTTAACCACTTCTATCTTCCTGAAACTTGGCTAGAGAATACTTGTTTTCAACAGCTTTTCTGTATGAGGAAACTCTATTTTGAGACTTGACCAACGAGACCTTGGGTTTTAGCCAATATATTGCATGTAAGATTCTGTTTTGAAATATGGCCAAAAAGATTTCCTTGACTTTTAACAATTTTGTTGTATGCGGAAATTTTGTCTGAAACTTGGCTAAAGGAAGCTTGTTTGAGTGTTAACAACTTTTGTTTGCATGAGGAAGCTCTGTCCTGAGACTTGGCCAATGGGGGACTTATTTAAGTTTTAACTTCTTTGTATGTGGAAATGTTGTCCTAAAACATGGCCAAAAAAACGTTTGTTTTTACCACTTCCTTGTATCTTTC
>NW_019216963.1:0-1298 GCF_002532875.2 Varroa jacobsoni | reverse complement strand
ATATACATATGAATGGCCCTGCTTTTCGCTTTGCATGGCTCTTCGCTAACCTGCACAAGCGGCCCTTACAAAAATACGTTGTTTGACAAATCTTCTGTCCCTTCTAACTTCACAGCATTGCGCACACGATTTTATTTCTTCATTTAGTGCTCCGAACCTTCGCCTCGTGTACTCTTCCTTCGTAAATCTGTTGGTTTTTCATTCAATTAGAATCCTTGCTAGTTTCGAGCTGCATTTTTTGTCTGTCTTCCTGTCTTGTGTTTTTTTCATATTTTTTTAGTTGTTTGTATCGTCAGCCTTGTGCATAGCTTCCTTCTGATGGTGCGCAGGGCAATACCATATATTCCACAACAGCATGAACAAACGTTTTCCTTACTATATTTGAACATTATACACACACACATTTATATATATATATATATATATATATATATATTTGGGCTACACTTGATGTTCCTTCAATACCTTTTAAATATATTCAGTGTCGCACTCAATATTTCTAATCACCATCGTCATCATATTAATAAATGAAGCAAACAGACTTCTTGCTTTGTTACTGTTTCATCATCATCACCATCATCATCGCCATCATCATCATCATCATCATCATCATCATCATCAAAACACTTTTTACAAATACAGGCGGCTCATGGCGTCGCAAGCAGTCCCGTCGGATAGTCGATATATAATACTCTTCCTTACGTGCTTTTTTACGTATCAACTCCCAATGCTTTAGGTGATTACAACTATGTTGCCCCGTAGTCGGTTGTCCGACATAAGTGCGTCGGCCCTTTAAGACCCTCATTTCTCCGCATTTATGCCTCCGATGGACCACTCACGACGCTAAAGTTAAAGGAAAACCATCAGCACCGTTCGTGCATCTTCTAATAGATTTAGATGTTCCTAATTTCTGGCGTTTCGATTCCTCTTTTTATTTTATTCCAGTTTACTAATGTAGTAATAATGACGTTTATCACGAAAGCGTCCGCATTTAAGTCACTGTCGCCTCTGTATAGCGTCGTCATTCTTAACTGCTTCACCCTCGATGGCCTCCCTTCTCCTCTCTTCATATCGCTGTCTTTTTGTCTCGCTCGGCCACCCTGTTCATTACTCTTATTGTTGTTAGCAAGGACAGCGACTAACGGATAGCTCTCTGATGTTGGCAAATCCAAATTCTTGAGATCGCCCGGTGGCTTCAACATTTTATATTCGTTCAGCCTGAGAAGAGGACACTAACATATCCTGCGTGCCTAAACGTATTTATGATCCTTTTACGCATCCTGTTTGCTCAAAACATA
>NW_019216962.1:0-1299 GCF_002532875.2 Varroa jacobsoni | reverse complement strand
TTTTCAGGAAGATACAAAGAAGTGGTTAAAACAACCGTTTTTTTTTGGCCTTGTTTTAGGACAACATTTCCAGATACAAAGAAGTTAAAACTTAAATAAGTCCCCCATTGGCCAAGTCTCAGGACAGAGTTTCCTCATATAAAAAAGTTGTTAACACTCAAACAAACTTCCTTTAGCCAAGTTTCAGACAAAATTGCCGCTTACAACAAAATCGTTAAAAGTCAAGAAAATTTTTTTGGCCATATTACAAACAGAATCTTACATATAATCTATTTGCTAAAACTCAAGTTCTCGTTGGTCAAGTCTCAGTATAGAGTTTCCTCACACAGAAAAGTTGTTAAAACTTAAACAAGTATTCTCTAGCTAAGTTTCAGGAAGATACAAAGAATTGGTTAAAACAACCATTTTTTCTGGCCGCGTTTTTGGACAACATTTCCACATACAAAGAAGTTAAAACTTATATAAGTCCCCCATTGGCCACGTCTCAGAACAGAGTGTCCTCATACAAACAAAAATTGTTAACACTCAAACAAGCTTCCTTTAGCCAAGTTGCAGACAAAATTTCCGCATACAACAAAATTGTTAAAAGTCAAGGAAATCTTTTTGGCCATATTTCAAAACAGAATCTTACATGCAATATATTTGCTAAAACCCAAGTTCTCGTTAGTCAAGTCTCAAAATAGAGTTTCCTCATACAGAAAAGCTGTTAAAACTTAAACCAGTATTCTCTATCTAAGTTTCAGGAAAATAGAAAGAAGTGGTTAAAAAAACGTTTTTTTTTTGCCATCTTTTAGGACAACATTTCCACATACAAAGAAGTTAAAACTTAAATAAGTCCCCAAAGGCCAAGTCTCAGGACAGAGTTTCCTCATACAAACAAAAGTTGTTAACAGTTAAGCAAGCTTCCTTTAGCCAAGTTGCAGACAAAATTGCCGCTTACAACAAAATCGTTAAAAGTCAAGAAAATTTTTTTGGCCATATTACAAACAGAATCTTACATATAATATATTTGCTAAAACTCAAGTTCTCGTTGGTCAAGTCTCAGTATAGAGTTTCCTCACACAGAAAAGTTGTTAAAACTTAAACAAGTATTCTCTAGCTAAGTTTCAGGAAGATACAAAGAATTGGTTAAAACAACCATTTTTTCTGGCCATGTTTTTGGACAACATTTCCACATACAAAGAAGTTAAAACTTATATAAGTCCCCCATTGGCCAAGTCTCAGAACAGAGTTTCCTCATACAAGCAAAAGTTGTTAACACTCAAACAAGCTTCCTTTAGCCAAGTTTCAGACAAAATT
>NW_019216961.1:0-1299 GCF_002532875.2 Varroa jacobsoni | reverse complement strand
CAAAGAAGTTGTTAAAACTCACATAAGTCCCCCATTGGCCAAGTCTCAGAACAGAGTTTCCTCATACAAAAAAGTTGTTAACACTCAAACAAGCTTTCTTTATCTAAGTTTTAGAACAAAACTTCCGCCTACAACAAAATTGTTGAAAGTCAAGGAAATCTTTTTGGCCATATTTCAAAATAAAATCTTACATGAAATATATTTGCTAAAGCTCAAAGGAGTTCTCGTTGACCAAGTCTCAGGACAGAGTTCCCTCACGCAGAAAAGTTGTTAAAACTTAAACAAGTGTTCTTTAGCTAAGTTTCAGGAAGATATAAAGAAGTGGTTGAAACAAGCGTTTTTTTCTAGCCATGTTTTAGGACAACATCTCTGCATACAAAGAAGTCGGTAAAACTCAAGTAAGTCCCCCATTGGCCAAGTCTCAGAACAGAGTTTCCTCATACAAAAAAGTTGTTAACACTCAAACAAGCTTCCTTTATCTAAGTTTCAGAACAAAACTTCCGCCTACAGCAAAATTGTTGAAAGTCAAGGAAATGCTTTTGGCCACATTTCAAAACAGAATCTTACAAGCGATATATTTGCTAAAACTCAAAGAAGTTCTCGTGGACCAAGTCTCAGGACAGAGTTCCCTGACACAGAAAAGTTGTTAAAACTTAAACAAGTGTTCTCTAGCTAAGTTTCAGGAAGATATAAAGAAGTCGTTGAAACAAACGTTTTTTTCTTGCCATGTTTTAGGACAACATTTCCTCATACAGAGAAGTTGTTAAAACTCAAATAAGTCCCCATTGGCCAAGTCTCAGAACAGAGTTTCCTCATACAAAAAAGTTGTTAACACCCAAACAAGCTTTCTTTATCTAAGTTTCAGAACAAAACTTCCGCCTACAACAAAATTGTTGAAAGTCAAGGAAATCTTTTTGGCCATATTTCAAAATAGAATCTTACATGCAATATATTTGCTAAAACTCAAAGAAGTTCTCGTTGACCAAGTCTCAGGACAGAGTTCCCTGACACAGAAAAGTTGTTAACACTCAAACAAGTGTTCTCTAGCTAAGTTTCAGAAAGATATAAAGAAGTGGTTGAAACAAACGTTTTTTTCTGGCCATGTTTTAGGACAACATTTCCACATACAAAAAAGTTGTTAAAACTCAAATAAGTCCCCCATTGGCCAAGTTTCAGAACAGAGTTTCCTCATATAAAAAAGTTGTTAACACTCAAACAAGCTTTCTTTATCCAAGCTTCAGAACAAAACTTCCACCTACAACAAAATTGTTGAAAGTCAAGGAAATCTTTTTGACCATA
>NW_019216958.1:0-1298 GCF_002532875.2 Varroa jacobsoni | reverse complement strand
CTACCGCTTATGTTATACAAATTCATATATGGGATTTTATGGTTGTCAATAATTCCCATTTTTAATTGTAACGTAGAATGTCCAAAGTTTAAAGTATTGAATATTTTGTCGATTCTTAAATCATATCTATTGTATTCAAATTCACCAATTTGATTGCCAACATTAAATGATTTTGTAAAATTAAAATACAAAATAGGGTAGTGGCTTCCTTTTGATATTTTACTCATTTCTGTTTTTACAAACTGTTCTCTGAAAGCATATCTCACACTCAAAGTTGTTTCTAAAAAGTTGAATGTGTTTTGTGAATTATTCTCAAACTGGTATGAATAAGTTGGTGTTTTTTGTGTTTGAGAAATGCCGTATTGCAAATTCATATATTTAAATGGATGAATCTGCATGTTTATTTCTGCTTTTCGCTCTTTGTCTTTAATTAAAACTCGATATTTTCTAAGTCTTTCTGAAGAAAATAGAAATTCATTAAATGCCCAATTCGTTTCTCCTGATTCTCCCAAATCATAATGATGATTTACATTAATTTTCCAATCTAAATCTTTATTAATAATATAAGAAAAATCTACGCCGTATTTAAATTTTTTGTCGCTCACACCATAGCCAAAGTATGAACCAAAAGTGAATTTTTTGAATAGTTTTTCATTGGTATGAAAACCAAAACCAGTTCTAAATTTTTCATAATCATTGAATGAGAATATACGATTCAAATCAATATTTACTTTTGCCAATGGCAATTGACCATAATACAATTTATTGCCAAAATTAATATACTTGTCTAAATATTTTCGTTTGTTAATAGAATCATAAAGTATGTAGGTGTTTTTGTCTTTATTAGATAAATAATCCATTCGGTTTAGTTTCCAATAGTCTTCATTATCAATGTTATAAGCACTATTGTATTCAAATATGTATTCGTTGAAATATTGTTTTCCAAGATTTTTGTTGATGATAATATTGGTGTTTATTTTCTTAGAGACCAAAAAAAGTTCTGAATTGGTAGAACCCAATTTCCCAAAACTCATATAACTATTGGTTTGAATCGGAAACCATTTTCCATTGCTCAGTTTTCCATACGATTGTTCAATTTTCCGTTCTATTGAAGAATTGAGCATTGGTGAAGCCGTAAAAAACTTAATAGCATAATTTTGCTTACTGATGTATAAAAAACCTTTTAAACCTTGGAAATTTTTGGTTTCACGTTGAGAAAATTTCACAACTAAAAGTGTATCATTTTCAATTGATTGAGGAATTGTATCTACTATTTCAAAATCATATCTTCTAAATGT
>NW_019216957.1:0-1300 GCF_002532875.2 Varroa jacobsoni | reverse complement strand
TTAAACCTCTTTTCTGGCCATGTTCTAGGAAAACATTACCACATACGAAGAGGTTGTTAAAACTCAAAGAAGTTTCCCATTAGCCAAGTTTCAGAATAGAGTTTCCTCATACAGAAGAGTTGTTAGAACTTAAACAAGTGTTCTCCAGCTAAGTTTCAGGACAGAAATTCCACCTGCAAAAAATTGGTTAAAAGTCAAGGAAATCTTGGCCATATTTCAAAACAGAATCTTACATGCAGTATATTTGTTAAAACCCAAACAAGTTCTCGTTGGCCAAATCTTAGGACAGAGTTTCCTCATACAAAAGAGTTGTTAAAATCTGAACAAGTGTTCTCCAGCTAAGTTTCAGGACAGAAATTCCACACACAAAAAAATGGCTAAAAGTCAAAGAAATCTTGGCCATATTTCAAAACAGAATCTTACATGCAGTATATTTATTAAAACCCAAACAAGTTCTCTTTGGCCAAATCTTAGGACAGAGTTTCCTCATACAAAAGAGTTGTTAAAACCTAAACAAGTGTTCTCTAGTTAACTCTCAGGATAGAAATCCCACATACAAAATAGTGGTTAAAACAAACGTTTTTTTCTGGCCATATTTTAGGAAAACAATACCACATACAAAGAGGTTGTTAAAACCCAAACAAGTTCTCCTTGGCCAAATCTCAAAACAGAGTTTCCTCACACAAAAATGTAACACTCAAACAAGCTTTCTTTAGCCAAGTTTCAGGATAAAATTTCCGCTTACAACAAAATTGTTAAAAGTGAAGGAAATCTTGGCCATATTTCAAAACAGAATCTTACATGCAGTATATTTGTTAAAACCCAAACAAGTTCTCGTTGGCCAAATCTCAGAACAGAGTCTCCTCGTACAAAAAAAAGTTGTTAAAACTTAAACGAGTGTTCTCCAGCTAAGTTTCAGGACAGAAATCCCACACACAAAAAAGGTTAAAACTCAATGAAATCTTGGCCATATTTCAAAACAGAATCTTACATGCAGTATATTTGTTAAAACCCAAACAAGTTCTCGTTGGCCAAATCTCAGAACAGAGTTTCCTCACACAAAAATTTAACACTCAAACAAGCTTTCTTTAGCCAAGTTTCAGGATAAATTTCCGCTTACAATAAAATTGTTAAAAGTGAAGGAAATATTGGCCATATTTCAAGACAGAATCTTACATGCTAAATATTCGTTGAAACTCAAACAAGTTCTCGTTGCCCAAGTCTCAGAATAGAGTTTCCTCGTACAAAAAAGTTGTTAAAACTTAGGCAAGTGTTCTCTAGCTAAGCTTCAGGACAGAAA
>NW_019216956.1:0-1304 GCF_002532875.2 Varroa jacobsoni | reverse complement strand
TTTGTTTGAGTGTTAACAACTTTTTGTATGAGGAAACTCTGTTCTGAGACTTGGCCAATGGGGGACTTATTTGAGTTTTACCAACTTCTTTGTATGTAGTAATGTTGTCCTAAAACATGGCCAGAAAAAAAACAGTTGTTTTAACCACTTCTTTGTATCTTCCTGAAACTTAGCTAGAGAACATCTGTTTAAGTTTTAACAACTTTTCTGTGTGAGGGAACTCTATCCTGAGACTTGGCCAACGAGAACCTGAGTTTTAGCAAATATATTACATGTAAGATTCTGTTTTGAAATATGACCAAAAAGATTTCCCTGACTTTTAACAATTTTGTTGTATGCGGTAATTTTGTCTGAAACTTAGCTAAAGGAACCTTGTTTGAGTGTTAACAACTTTTGTTTGTATGAGGACACTCTGTTCAGAGACTTGGCCAATGAGAACTTGAGTTTTAGCAAATATATTACACGTAAGATTCTGTTTGTAATATGGCCAAAAAGATTTTCTTGACTTTTAACGATTTTGTTGTAAGCGGCAATTTTGTCTGAAACGTGGTTAAAGGTAGTTTGTTTGAGTGTTAACAACTTTTGTTTGTATGAGGAAACCCTGTCCTGAGACTTGGCTAATGGGGGACTTATTTAAGTTTCACCTTCTTTATATGTGGAAATGTTGTCCTAAAGCATGGCCAAAAAAAACGTTTGTTTTAACTACTTCTTTGTATCTTCCTGAAACTTAGCTAGAGAATACTTGTTTAAGTTTTAACAGCTTTTCTGTATGAGGAAACTCTATTTTGAGACTTGACCAACGAGAACTTGGGTTTTAGCAAATATATTACGTTAAGATTCTGTTTTGAAGTATGGCCAAAAAGATTTCCTTGACTTGTAACAATTCTGTTGTAAGCGGAAATTTTGTCTGATACTTGGCTAAAGGAAGTTTGTTTGAGTGTTAACAACTTTTTTATATAAGGAAACTCTGTCCTGAGACTTGGCCAATGGGGGACTTATTTAAGTTTTAACTTCTTTGTATGTGGAAATGTTATCTTAAAACATGGCCAAAAAAAACGGTTGTTTTAACCACTTCTTTGTATCTTCCTGAAACTTAGATAGAGAACACTTGTTAAGTTTTAACAGCTTTTCTGTATGAGGAAACTCTATTTTGAGACTTGGCCAACGAGAACTTGGGTTTTAGCAAATATATTGCATGTAAGGTTCTGTATTGAAACATGACCAAAGAGGTTTCCTTGACTTTTAATAATTTTGTTGTATGCGGAAATTTTGTCTGAAACTTGGCTAAAGGAAGCTCGTTTGAC
>NW_019216950.1:0-1303 GCF_002532875.2 Varroa jacobsoni | reverse complement strand
TATAAACAATAAGAAACATAAAGGAAAACAACAATAGAAAACATAAAGGCTTATTGTGTGACTATATGTGTATGCAGAATAGGCCAGATAACAACATCATAATTTAAACACAAAAAACAAACCTTTTAAAAAGTAAATTTAGAATTCTGCTTTTGTAAGAAAGCGTTAGATTTGTCGTTTTTGTTTTTGTTTATTAAATCAAGAACACACGTTGTTTATCAAGTGGAAATTTTTGATGACTGCCTTCTAGCCATATGAAAATTTACACATTCTTTAACCGCATGCAGAAGATGTGTCGGGCATACATTATACTTGTGCGAGCACATCGTTTATTAAGAGATAAGAATAAATTAAAGCATGGCATTAGTTTCGGAGTAAAATAGTTAAACAGTATTTGAATTCATCGCCTCAACGTAGGCTGCCCGAAAATAGCTTAGCTTACCACGAAGTTTCTGTTTAAGCTTTATTAAAAATTTATTCTTTATTTTTTATTATTATTAAAAATTTAATTAAGTACAAAAAGAACAAAACATTTGCGAGCTGATTATGAGTTTATAGCATATTCAACGTCTATAAAATGTTTGGTTATTACGAATGAATCCGCAATTAAAATTTGAGATTTCAATTAGCTTTTAAAAATCTTTTTGATAGATGTTTGAAATGATTTTTCACTTTTTATCTTATCCCACCGCTGTAGCAACCTCTGTACAGCGATGTACTTAGTGCAATTTCTCTGTTTCTGGCTTTTCAGAGTGAGTCGACAGCCGGATATGCTTGCTCGCCAGTTGCTCTTTTTAGGTGGTGGAAAAAACACGTAAACACACAGGCTTAGATTGGGAGAATAAGCGGATCGAAATCGACGTTGGATATTACTTTGCTCAATACAGGAAGTTATTAAGGCATAGCAATGGGGTGTCGCGTTGTCGTCAAGTAACTAGACTCCGTGCTTTCCTCACGTTCAAACCAACGGTTTAAAAGCTTCTTGAAGAATTAGAAATAGCAGGCTGCGTTTATCGTTTCGTTCCTACCAAGTATCTCATTAGTAGCAGATGCTTCTGATGTTTATTGTAAGTACTACTATAGTCGTACGTCCGAATTTAGTCGAGACTGCCATTGAACTTCAACGCGACACCGTTTTGTCGCCCGGTCACTCTTTGGCTAGCGGTTGAGTTCGAAGTATGCCTTGTCCTTCGCAACCTTATGCTCCAGATACGTTTCATGTTGATTAAATGTCCGCAAATTGTACATAGAATACACCACACGCATTTTCAGTATTTGAGGTATAGCCCTGTACTAACTTACA
>NW_019216949.1:0-1302 GCF_002532875.2 Varroa jacobsoni | reverse complement strand
TGTCGGTAAAAAAATTGATAAAAAGCACCATTTTCACATCAAAAAACTTGAAAAAAATCTCAACTCTACAAAAACTAGTCCAAAATCCAACCTTTTCATGATTCTGCTTGGAATTATTGTTCCTGTGTCAATCGCCCTTAGCTTGACGATTAATTATTTAGTTTATTATCCTCAGACGAACAATGAAGATTTTGATTTAACTAATTCCAATTCGATTATTGCTTTTTCGATCTCGATGTTGATGGTGGTTATTGCTCTTGGTTTTACCACCTTTGTGATTGTTAAAGCCACTAAACGAATTGTTATTGACAGAGAACAAAAAATGTTCAAAATTGCGACAATCGGTTTTAATTCTGGTTTTTTAGATGCCATTGGTGTTGGTTCTTTTGCCACTACGATGGCCCAATTCAAAGCCACTAAAGCGATTAAAAACGATAAACTACTTCCCGGAACACTCAATATTGGGTTGGCAATCCCAATCTTGTTAGAAGGGTCAATCTTTGTCAGTGCGGTACAAGTGCAAATTCTCACTTTAGTTATTTTAGTGCTTAGTGCAATTGTTGGTAGTTATATTGGGGCCACAATTGTCAATAAAATTAACACTGCTGTGATTAAGTTAATTACCGGAGTTGGGTTGTTTGTGATTGCAATTGTTATGATCTTGACACATCCTGATGTCAACATCTTACCAAGTGGAAATGCTACGGGACTGGATGGTTGAAAACTAACAGTGGCAGCTGTGGTGTTTTTGGTGTTGGGGGGCTTGATGAGTTTTGGGATTGGTCTTTATGCTCCGGCAATGGGGGTGATCGTTTTACTTGGCATGGATATTAAAGTCGTTTTTCCCATTATGATGTGTAGTAGTGCATTTTTAATGCCAATCAATTCGTTGAAATTTTTCAAAGACAATAACTTTTTGCCAAAAACGAGTTTATCGTTAACGATTGGGGCGGTGATTGGGAGTCAGATTTCTTTTTTACTAGTTTTTGTTGGTTTACAAGTGGGATTGGGAGTTAGTCAGGAAGTGTTTAAAGGCATTTTGACTTGAATTGCGATTGTCGTGATTTTTTACACGGCGCTTTCGATGATTTATGAGTATGTGAAGTTGAAGCAAAAACCCAAAAAACTTCCCACCACGACCCAAATTGACGTCACGGCCATTAACGATGCTAATAGTTATAAGGATCGGATTTCAACCATCCAACAACAAATCACCACGGTTGTCGAAGAATATGCGAATCACAACATCGATACTAAAAAAAGAGTAGAAGATGAAAAGATGGCCATTACAAAGTGAATTGA
>NW_019216948.1:0-1303 GCF_002532875.2 Varroa jacobsoni | reverse complement strand
TAAGAATGGTAATTTTCCGGCTTCTATAACTACAAGCTGGTTTGACGGAACGAAAGGATTCAGGCTGGGCTCTATAGATGGTAACTATCCCGCTATGTTTACAGAATTTGCAGGGGATGTAAATAACGATGGGTACGACGATGTAATTGTCGGCTTTTGGTTAATGAGTTTTGTGCCCAGTCAAAAGTCGTATGTGTATTTTGGCAGATCCGTAACATACAATGCGGTAGTGGATCTTAAATCGGTTACAGGTGCAGATGGTTTTGCAATTAATAACTACATAACAACGGGTATAAAATTTCTGGTTTGGGTAGGCGCACTGGGAGATATTAATAAGGATGGGTACGATGATTTTTATTCGCAGGATAATGTTGTATATGGTGCCGCAACGTTCCCAGCACTTGTTGATCTTGTTGCCTCTCCAAATGCTGTTCAAGGATTTAAACTTCCTAAATTATATAACTCCGCTGCCTCTGCGGGTGATTTAAATGGCGATGGTGTAGATGATTTTATTATTACATCAAATAACAACGAAGACTGGATTGTATACGGATCTTTAACAGGCTATTCTACATCACTGGATGTGACGGCATTGGATGTGACAAAAGGATTTAAAATCAATAATTTAATGCAATCAAATATTGGTAGAACAGTAAGCGGAAAAGGGGATATAAACGGAGACGGCTTATCTGATTTTATGATTGGAAATGAAAACGGCGGAAGCAGTGGACAAGGTGTCGTATATGTAGTCTTTGGCGGCGATCATTATGCAAAGCCTTTAACGACAACGTATCCGAAAGTTTCTGATATCAGTTATACAACATTTACGCTGCAAGTGAATGCACAGGAAAAAGGAAAAGTGCATTACGGTATTTATTCGGGCACACAAAATGCAATAACAAATACATCGGTTATTTTGAATGGAACGAATGCAATACAATATGGTGAAATTCAAATTTTACAGGCTGCATCAACTGTTAATAAAAGTATTTCAGCGTTAACAGTAGGAACAACATATGATGTGTATTTATATTTTGAAGATGCATCCGGAAATATTGGCACGATCTATTTTTTGAATGACGTAACAACATTGACAGATACCGAAAGCCCTGTTATTACTTGCCTGACAGATGCAAAAAATAGTTGTGGAGTCTTAGCAGATTATGTTTCGTTGATTGCGGTATCAGATAATGCAGATGCAAATCCAATAATCACGCAATCTCCGGCTGCAGGCTCAGTATTCAATCCGAATATGACGGTAACAATTACTGCAGAAGATAAATACACATCATATGTTGTTCCT
>NW_019216947.1:0-1301 GCF_002532875.2 Varroa jacobsoni | reverse complement strand
TCAAAATCTAAATTGCTGATTTGAATATACTTTTGTTGAGCAAGGTTAATTCCGTAGTCATAACATGAAGCTTCGAGTGCTAAAGTATTAGGCGATACAGATTGTGGACTTATCATGTATAATTTTCTAGTATTTTTATCAAAATACCATTCGTTTTCAATGTCTAATTCAGATAAACTATTGTTGATATAAAATCCATATTGTGGTAAAATTTCATAATTAGTATTTGATGCTAAAGTAATTGAATTTGAAGAAGTTGATTGTATGGTTTTGTTTTCATAAACCCATTGTATAGTTCTAATTACTGCTGTGGCATTTGCCCAAGTGTTTGAAGATTTGTTTGAAGTAAATCTAAATGAAGTAGGAGTAATGGCGGAATCTATTTTCAAAAATCCTGTATTGGGGTATCTGGCTAAAGTAAGTGCCTTATTGTTAGCAAATAATTGATTGATATTAGAAGTACTAGAAGGTGCAGTTGTTGAGTAAATATTATTCGAATAAACAGTCCATCCAGTGCAAGTACTGGTTCCTTTTATGATTGGCAATGCACCAGTGCCATAATTTGAAAATTTAATATTTGCGGCACTAGTTCCCGATTGTTTAATATTGATTTGTCCTTCGAATATTTCTCCACTTTTAAACAGCACAATATCGCCTGCTTTTAAAACTAAAGCGTTCAGTTTCGAAATGGTTTTGTAAGGAGAAGTACTATTTGTTCCGGTGTTTCTTTTATCATTTCCACTTGATGAAAAATAATATGTAGTGGAATATGATTGTATGGTAGAGGTAAGAACTAAAAATATGCAAATCGACAAGTGTAGTATTGTTACTTTCATAATCTTAATAATTTATAATTTTACTAATAAAATTTATAACTATTTTGTAATTATGATTTGTAACGTCCTAGTTTTAGCTTAGTTGCTAAATTGTTAATATTTTTTTAAAGTTTTTATGAAAGCAAAGTGCTTGATAATTAGAATATTAGAAAAGTTAAATTATTGAGTCAGTTTTTTGTATATTTCCAGTAATTCACTTGTGATTTTTTCTCTGTCGTGTCGAGCTAAAGCATTTAGTCTTCCTTGTTTACCTAGTTCTATTGCAAAGCCGTAATTTTCTTTTAATTCCACTATTGCACCTGCCAACACATAAGGATCGCCATCTTGTACTAAAATCCCATCAACGTTGTCTTTAATCAATGTTGACGTTCCTCCTGCGTTTCCTGCAATGCAGGGAATTCCAAGCATTTGTGCCTCACATAAACTATTAGGACTGTTTTCAATATGCGAAACGGCCACATAAAT
>NW_019216945.1:0-1305 GCF_002532875.2 Varroa jacobsoni | reverse complement strand
GAGGAAACTCTGTTCTCAGACTTGGCCAATGGGGGACTTATCTAAGTTTTAACAACTTCCTTGTATGTTGAAATGTTGTTCTAAAACATGGCCAGAAAAAAACGATTGTGTTAACCACTTCTTTGTATCTTCCTGAAACTCAGCTAGAGAATACTTGTTTAAGTTTTAACAACTTTTCTGTGTGAGGGAACTCTATCCTAAGACTTGGCCAACGAGAACTTCTTTGAGTTTAGCAAATATATTGCATGTAAGGTTCTGTTTTGAAACATGACCAAAGAGATTTCCTTGACTTTTAACAATTTTGTTGTAAGCGAAAATTTTGTCCTGAAACTTGGCTAACGGAAGCTTGTTTGAGTGTTAACTTTTTTTTTGTATGAGGAAACTCTGTTCTGAGACTTGGCCAATGGGGGACTTATTAAGTTTCGATTTCTTTGTATGTGGTAATGTTGTCCTAAAAGATGGCCAGAAAAAAAACGTTTGTTTTAACCGTTTCTTTGTATCTTCCTGAAACTTAGGTAGAGAACACTTGCTTAAGTTTTAACAACTTTTCTGTATGAGGAAACTCTATCCTGAGACTTGACCACCGAGAACCTGAGTTTTAGCAAATATATTGCATGTAAGATTCTGTTTTGAAATATGGCCAAAAAGATTTCCTTGACTTTTAACAATTTTATTGTAAGCGAAAATTTTGTCCTAAAACTTAGCTAAAAAAAGCTTGTTTGAGTGTTAACAACTTTTTTGTGTAAGGAAATTCTGTTCTGAGACTTGGCCAATGGGGGACTTATTTAAGTTTTAACTTCTTTGTATGTGGAAATGTTGTCTTAAAACATGGCCAGAAAAAAACGTTTGTTTTAACCACTTCTTTGTATCTTCCTGAAACTTAGCTAGAAAACACGTGTTTAAGTTTTAACACCTTTTCTGTGTGAGGGAGCTCCATCCTGAGACTTCTTTGAGTTTTAGCAAATATATTGCATGTAAGATTCTGTTTTGAAATATGGCCAAAAAGATTTCCTTGACTTTCAACAATTTTGTTGTAGGCAGAAATTTTGTTCTGAAACTTAGATAAAGGAAGCTTGTTTGAGTGTTAACAACTTTTTTGTATGAGGAAACTCTCTTCTGAGACTTGGCCAATGCGGGACTTATTTAAGTTTTACCAACTTCTTTGTATGCGGTAATGTTGTCCTAAAACATGGCCAGAAAACAACGCTTGTTTCAACCACTTCTTTGTATCTTCCTGAAACTTAGCTAGGGAACACTTGTCTAAGTTTTAACAACTTTTCTGTGTGAGGGAGCTCCATCCTGAGA
>NW_019216943.1:0-1301 GCF_002532875.2 Varroa jacobsoni | reverse complement strand
GCAATGTAATCACATTTACAGGCAGTAACGCTGGGATGAATAATACTGATGTATTAAGTATTCAATACTTCTTAGATACAGTTTTGATGTCCAAAAAGTAAGTTTACCATCCTCCTTAATTGGACAGCTTGTAGCATCTAGTAGTTTACCTGTTACTCTAAGTTTAGAAACAGCGAGTGGTACAATTACCGCCCAAAACTTAAACCCTGCCTCTGGTACGGCTACAACTAATAGTACAGTTGAGTTACTTGTAGGTGACTCAAATAGTGTAAGTATTCAAGTATCAACGGCTCTTACAGGTTCATTGACATACCAATATACAACAGATGGAGTTAACTGGATTTCTAATGCTGCAAACTGTTTAAGAAATAATAATAATGGTGCATTAAACTCAACCATATCAAGCGGATTTACTGGGATTTATATGGCTCCTACCTATGGGGCGTATAAAGTTAGAGTATCTGCAAATGGTGCAACATCTGGTAGTGCAACTGTGACTCTTAGAGGTAGTCATGTGACTGGTATAACATCTGTAGATAGTATTAATACAGTAGTGGTACAAGGTACGGCTAACCATTCAGCCACAACTTCGGGTGCTCCTGTTTTTGTTGGTGGTAAGGTTGTACCTTTAACAGTTGCTACAATAGATATACTTCAAGCTGCTGGTGATGCAGGGGGATTGCCTTTAACACCAGAACAGCAATTAGTAATTAAGAATTTAAGCCCAGCAGCATTAGATTTTAATGCTATTGGAGGATTAACAAATACTGTTACTCCTAATATCTTTAAAGCTGCTTCATCTGCAAGTACTAGAAACTTTATTTCACATATCACTATTAGTAGTGGCGTTTTAGGTGGTGCAACAGAGTTGGCAATTAGGGATGCTCCAATTACCTTTACTTCACAAACTATTGCAAGTAATACATTAACGTCTTCACAAGTACATGATTTGAAACCAGGAGACGAGTTTGTTGCTACTGCTGCTACAAACATTACAGGACTTACAGTTGGTACAGTTTATTATGTATTAACAACACCTTCAACCACAACACTAACTTTATCTACAACACCATTTGGTTCAACGCTTACCATTACAGGTACTGGTGTAACAATGACGGCTAATAAAATTATATTTAAAATTGGTTTAGCAGGAGCAGTTAATAATATATCAATCCCATTAATAACTCCATTAAGAGGTGCAGTAAATGGAACTTTTGATGTTTTAACAACTACAGCAGTTACAGGTACAGTCTATTATAATATACAAGGATTTACAGCAGCACAATAATTAAATTTGACAA
>NW_019216941.1:0-1306 GCF_002532875.2 Varroa jacobsoni | reverse complement strand
TTTTGTTTTATGCGGAAATTTTTCCTGCAACGTGGCTTGAGGAAGCTTGTTTGAGTGTCAGCAACTTTTTTTTGTATGAGGAAACTCTGTTCTGAGACTTGGCCAATGGGGGACTTATTTGAGTTTTAACAACTTCTTTGCATGTGGTGATGTTGTCCTAAAACATGACCAGAAAAAAAATTTTTGTTTTAACCATTTCTTTGTATGTGGAACTTCTGTCCTGAAACTTAGTCAGAGAACACTTGTTTAAGTTTTAACAACTTTTCTGTGTGAGGGAACCCTATCTTGAGACTTGGGCAACGAGAACTTCTTTGAGTTTTAACAAATATATTGCATGTAAGGTTCTCTGCTGAAATATGGCCAAAAAGATTTCCTTGACTTTTAACAATTTCGTTGAAAGTGGAAATTTTGTCCTGAAACTTAGCTAAAGGAAGCTTGTTTGAATGTTAACAACTTTTTTTTTATGAGGAAACTCTGTTCTGAGACTTGGGCAATGGGGGACTAATGTGAGTTTTAACAAGTTCTTTGCATGTGGAAATGTTGTCCTAAAACATGGCCAGAAAAAAAAACGTTTGTTTTAACCACTTCTTTGTATCTTTCTGAAACTTAGCTAGAGGACGCTTGTGTGTAAGCTTTAACAACTTTTCTGTGTGAGGGAGCTCTATCCTGAGACTTGGCCAACGAAAGCTTCTTTGAGTTTTAACAAATATAATGCATGTCAGGTTCTGTTTTGTAATATGGCCAAAAAGATTTCTCTGACTTTTAACAATTTCGTTGTAGGTGGAAATTTTGTCCTGAAACTTAGCTAAAGGAAGCTTGTTTGAGTGTTAATAGCTTTTTTGTATGAGGAAACTCTGTTCTGAGACTTGGCCAATGGGGGACTTATTTGAGTTTTAACAACTTCTTTTCATATGGAAATATTGTCCTAAAACATGGCCAGAAAAAAAAAAACGTTTGTTTTAACCACTTCTTTGTATCTTTCTGAAACTTAGCTAGAGAACACTCGTTTAAGTTTTAACAACTTTTCTGTGTGAGGGAACTCTATCCTGAGACTTGGCCAACCAGAACTTCTTTGAGTTTTCACAAATTTATTGCATGTAAAGTTCTCTGTTGAAATATGGCCAAAAAGATTTCCTTGACTTTTAACAATTTCGTTGAAAGCGGAAATTTTGTCCTGAAACTTAGCTAGAAAACACTTGTTTAAGTTTTAACAACTTTTCTGTGTGAGAGTACTCTATCTTGAGACTTGGGCAACGAGAACTTCTTTGAGTTTTAACAAATATATTGCATGTAAAGTTCTCTGTTG
>NW_019216937.1:0-1307 GCF_002532875.2 Varroa jacobsoni | reverse complement strand
GGAAATGTTGTCCTAAAACATGGGCAAAAAAAAACGTTTGTTTTAACCCGTTCTTTGTATCTTCCTGAAACTTAGCTAGAGAATACTTGTTTAAGTTTAGCAGCTTTTCTGTATGAGGAGACTCTATTTTGAGACTTGACCAACGAGAACTTGGATTTTAGCAAATATATTGCATGTAAGATTCTGTTTTGAAATATGGCCAAAAAGATCTCCTTGACTTTTAGCAATTTTATTGTATGCGGAAATTTTGTCTGAAACTTGGCTAAAGGAAGCTTGTTTGAGTGTTAACAACTTTTGTTTGTATGAGGAAACTCTGTCCTGAGACTCGGCCAACGAGAACTTCTTAGAGTTTTAACAAATATACTACATGTAAGGTTCTGTTTTGAAATATGGCCAAAAAGATTTCCTTGATGTTTAACAACTTTGTTGTAAGCGGAAATTTTGTCTGCAACTTGGCTAAAGGAAGCTTGTTTGTGTGTTAACAACTTTTGCTTGTATCAGGAAACTCTGTTCTGAGACTTGGCCAATGGGGGACTTATATAAGTTTTAACTTCTTTGTATGTGGAAATGTTGTCCTAAAACATGGTTAGAAAAAATATTTGTTTTAACCACTTCTATCTTCCTGAAACTTAGCTAGAGAACACTAGTTTAGGTTTTAACAACTTTTCTGTGTGAAGGAACTCTATCCTGAGACTTGACCAACGAGAACTTGGGTTTTAGCAAATATATTGCATGTAAGGTTCTGTATTGAAACATGACCAAAGAGGTTTCCTTGACTTTTAATAATTTTGTTGTAAGCGGAAATTTTGTCTGAAACTTGGCTAAAGAAACCTTGTTTGAGTGTTAACAACTTTTGTTTGTATGAGGAAACTCTCTCCTGAGACTTGGCCAATGGGGGACTTATTTAAGTTTTAACTTCTTTGTATGTGGAAATGTTGTCCTAAAACATGGGCAAAAAAAAACGTTTGTTCTAACCACTTCTTTGTATCATCCTGAAACTTAAGTAGAGAACACTTCTTTAAGTTCTAACAACTTTTCTGTGTGAGGGAACTCTATCCTGAGACTTGGCCAACGAGAGCTTCTTAGAGTTTTAACAAATATACTACATGTAAGGTTCTGTTCTGAAATATGACCAAAAAGATTTCCTTGACTTTTAACAATTTTGTTGTATGCGGAAATTTTGTCTGAAACTTGGCTAACGGAAGCTTGTTTGAGTGTTAACAACTTTTGTTTGTATGAGGAAACTCTGTCCTGAGACTTGGCCAGTGGGGGACTTATTTAAATTTTAACTTCCTTGTATGTGGAAA
>NW_019216935.1:0-1308 GCF_002532875.2 Varroa jacobsoni | reverse complement strand
CAAAATAAGAACATTTATAATCAATTTATTTTCTGTTGGAATTTATCAAGCTGTGAATTTGATAATATTGGTTTTTTTAGTTCTTTTTATATTACTCATTACGGAATAGAGAGTTTTGGTGTAATAAATTTGAGCCAGGCTTTTGGTTTGTATATACTCGCATTATGTGATTTTAATTTTTTAGTAAAAGGAGTAAGAGATATAAGTCAAAATATTAGTTCACCAGATATTATTGGTAAATATTTTCTGGAATCATTAGTATCTAAGTTTATATTGTTTGGTTTTGGATTTATATTTGGGCTAGTAATTATACTTATTGTTCCCAATTTTAATGTAAATCATTTTGATTTAATGATAGGTATGTTATATGGATTATCTTTAAGCGTATTGCCTGTTTGGCTTCTTCAAGGTCTTCAATACACACAACCACTTGCTTTTGTTCATGCTCCAATTAGACTAACAGGTGTTATTGGCATATATTTTTATTTAGATTTAAAAACTGACTATACTTATGTTAACATTGTTTTGTGTATTTCAAATTTAATAGCATCAATTATAATTGTAATTATATTATTAAGTCAAAATAAAATTTCTTTTAGTAGAAAAATTTCTTTTAATAGTATTATACAAAATTTCAAATTTGGTCAAAAAGTTTGTTTTTCGAATATTTGTGTTAATACTTATATGAATTTAAATACCGTTATTTTAGGTGTATTTGCCAGTGCCGAAGCTGTTGGTATATATTCAGTAGCTGAAAAAGCAATAATAGGATTTCGACAAGTTCTATCAATTATAGCGTCAATTTTATATCCAATTTATTGCGAAAAAATATTAATTTTAACTTCTAGCTTTAATAAGTTTGTTTTTAAAAGTGGGTTCTTGTTAATATCAGCATATATATTATTTACTATTTTTATCATTGTTTTTAGGTGGGAAATTATACAACTTTTAAACAATAACGTTTTTAATTCTACTGAATATGTATCAACAAAAACATTAATTATTCTTGCAATATCGTTGCCTATTGTTGCACTTAATGTGCCGTTTAGTTTAAGTTTAAATGCTCTGGGAAAAGAGGTATATGTTTCCAATTTTGCTATAATTACAGTTATTGTTAGTATTATTAGTAATATATTTTTTAGTAAATTTTTTTATGAAATAGGTACCGCTTATTCTGTGCTATTAACAGAATTGTTTTTTACAACTTTAGTGGTAATATTATCTTTTAAGCTGAAAGTATTTCAATCAAAATAGTATATTTGGTTTCTAAATATTTTTGAATAAAATCATACAAATTCCGCATTTTAT
>NW_019216929.1:0-1314 GCF_002532875.2 Varroa jacobsoni | reverse complement strand
GGAAATTTTATCCTGAAACTTCACTAGAGGAAGCTTGTTTAAGTTTTAACAACTTTTCTGTGTGAGGGAGCTCTATGCTGAGACTTGGCCAACGAGAACTTCTTTGAGTTTTAACAAATATATTGCATGTAAGATTCTCTTTTGAAATATGGCCAAAAAGATTTCCTTGACTTTTAACAATTTCATTGTAAGTGAAAATTTTATCCTGAAACTTAACTAGAGGAAGCTTGTTTAAGTTTTAACAACTTTTCTGTGTGAGCAAGCTCCATGCTGAGACTTGGCCAACGAGAACTTATTTGAGTTTTAACAAATATATTGCATGTAAGTGTTTCTTTTGAAATATGGCCAAAAAGACTTCCTTGACTTTTAACAATTTCGTTGTAAGAGGAAATTTTGTCCTGAAACTTAGTTAGAGGAAGCTTGTTTGAGTGTTAGCAACTTTTTTTTGTATGAGGAAACTCTGTTCTGAGACCTGACCAATGGGGGACTTATTTGAGTTTTAACAACTCCTTTGTATGTGGAAATGTTGTCCTAAAACATGGCCAGAAAAAAAACGTTTGTTTTAACCAGTTCTTTGTATGTGGGACTTCTGTCCTGAAACTTAGCTAGAGAGCACTTGTGTTTAAGTTTTAACAACTTTTCTGTGTGAGGGAACTCTATCCTGAGGCTTGGCCAATGAGAACTTCTCTGAGCTTTAACAAATATATTGCATGTAAGGTTCTCTTTTGAAATATGGCCAAAAAGATTTCCTTGACTTTTAACAATTTCATTGTAAGTACAAACTTAGCTAGAGAATACTTGTTTAAGTTTTAACAGCTTTTCTGTATGAGGAAACTCTATTTTGAGACTTGATCAATGAGAACTTGGGCTTTAGCAAATATATTGCATGTGAGATACTGTTTTGAAATATAGCCAAAAAGATTTCCTTGATTTTTAACGATTTTGTTGTATGCGGAAATTTTGTTTGCAACTTGGCTAAAGGAAGCTTGTTTGAGTGTTAACAACTTTTGTCTGTATGAGGACACTTTGTTCTAAGACTTGGCCAATGGGGGACTTATATAAGTTTTAACTTCTTTGTATGTGGAAATGTTGTACTAAAACATGGCAAAAAAAAAACGTTTGTTTTAACCACTTCTTTGTATCTCCCTGAAACTTAGCTAGAGAACACTTGTTTAAGTTTTAACAACTTTTCTGTGTGAGGGAACTCTATCCTGAGACTTGGCCAACGAGAACTTCTTTGAGTGTTAACAAATATATTACATGTAAGGTTCTGTTTTGAAATATGACCAAAAAGATTTCCTTGACTTTTAACAA
>NW_019216928.1:0-1313 GCF_002532875.2 Varroa jacobsoni | reverse complement strand
AATGTAACATACAGCTGGAACACTTCTGAAACAAGTCAAACAATTAATGTAAAATATAGCCTAAAGGATACTAACTACTATGGTATTAACCCTTTTATAACAGCAAAAAATTACAACGTAGAAGTGGTTTCGAAAAGTACTAGTTGTAAAGCCGACACTTTTGCAACAGTGTCATTGCAAGCCCCGAATGCTAGATTTTCGCCTTCAATATCAAAAGGCTGTGCTCCTTTTAAAGTAACATTTACGGATAATAGCACCGTAAGCGTTAAAACTCCAATCGTTAAAAAAATATGGATAATGGGTAATGGCGACACTATTATTCAAACCAATACGCTACCATTAGAATACACTTATAACCAACCAGGGGATTACAAAGTCCGTTTAATTGTGCAAACTGAAAGTGGCTGTTCGGACACTTCTTATGCCAATTTGATTGAAGTAGGAAAACCATTAACAGGTTTAGTAGATTTTACTGTTAATAAACAAAGTGTATGTATTGGAGAAAATGTGAATTTCTCAGTATTGCCAAACAACGAAAATATTGATGCGTATCATTATTTTGTTGAAGGGAATAATAGTTATAATGACCCTAAAGTTTCTGACTTAAATTGGATTTTCAAAGATTCTCTTGGCGATCAAGAGATAACACTTGATGTTGAAAACAATGGTTGTATAACAAATATAACTAAACCAAATTTAGTTAATGTAAAAGGTGCTGTACCTATAATTGACTATTATTCAATATGTTCAACCCCAACTTTCTATAATTTCAAAAGCAATAGCAAAGGAGCTTCAAGTATAGCTTGGGATTTTGGAGATGGAACCAATTCTACAAATCCGAGTGATACTCACACATTTATTCCTTCAAAAGATTATATTGTTTCTTTAACTGTAAACTCTTCGGATGGCTGTGCTTCTAATACAAAAAGAGATACAGTAAAAGTGAGACGAATAAAATCAGTTATTGATGTGAATCCTAATTTATGTATAAATACATCATGGCTTTTTTCAGGAGATCAATCAACTGATGTAAACAATAGTTGCAGTAATAATAGTTACACATGGTTTTTTGCTGATCCTGCCAAAAGACCTTTATCACTTAACACTCCCTATGCTCATTATAAATACACTAAATCAGGCAGAGATTCAATAAGCTTAGTAGTAACAGACATAAATGGTTGTGCTGATACCTCAAAAGCATATTTTAAAGTTTATGATATTCAACCCAATGCAAATTTAGATAAAACTTCAATTTGTACGCCCAACGTTGTACATTTCAAAAACCAAAGTAAAGGAGATACTACATTGGTTTC
>NW_019216926.1:0-1317 GCF_002532875.2 Varroa jacobsoni | reverse complement strand
TTCGGTCACCTGGCCGTTCTGGCAGGAAAAAAGATATCTGGTACTTAAAAAGTTTTAGCGAATTTGACCGTCTGGCCGTTGTGATTAGTAGCAGTGCCATCTGATACATGAAAGCTTTAACGAGTTTGGTTGTCTGGCTGTTGTGATAGGAAATACTTCCGCCTGGTACTTGAAAGATTTAATGAGTTTAATCATCTGGACGTTGTGGCCGGAAAAGAAGCTACCTGGCACATAAAAAAGTTTTAGCGAATTTGACCGTCTGACTGTGGTGGTTAGTAGCAGTGCCATCTGATACATGACAGCTCGAATTTGGTCGTCTGGCTGTTGTGACAGGAAATACTTCCACCTAGTACTTGAAAGGTTTAATGAGTTTTGTTATCTGAACGTTATGGCAAAGAAGTGAACCATATGGTACGTGAAGCCCCAACAAGTTTGGTCACCTGGACGTTGTGGCAAAAAAGGGAACCATTTGGTACTTGAAAGCCCCAACGAGTTTGGTCACCTGGACGTTGTGGCAAAACAGGGAACCATCTGGTACTTGAAAGCCCCAACAAGTTTGGTCACCTGGCCGTTCTGGCAGGAAAAAAGATATCTGGTACTTAAAAAGTTTTAGCGAATTTGACCGTCTAGCCGTTGTGGTTAGTAGCAGTGCCATTTGATACATGACAGTTTAACGAATTTGGCTGTCTGGATGTTGTAACAGGAAATACTTCCACCTAGTATTTGAAAGGTTTAAAAAAGTTTTAGCGAATTTGACCGTCTGGCCTTGTGATTAGTAGCAATGACATCTGATGCATGACAGCTTTAACGAGTTTGGTCGTCTGGCTGTTGTGACAGGAAATACTTCCGCGTAGTACTTAAAAGGTTTCATGAGTTTGGTCACTTGGCCGTTGTGGCCGAAAAGGAAGCTACCTGGCACATAAAAAGTTTTAGCGAATTTGACCGTCTAGCCGTTGTGGTTAGTAGCAATGCCATCTGATACATGAAAGCTTTAACAAGTTTGGCTGTTTGGCTGTTGTGACAGGAAATACTTCCGCCTAGTACTTGAAAGATTTAATGAGTTTGGTTATCTGGACGTTGTGGCAAAGAAGGGAACCATCTGGTACTTGAAAGGCCCAACAAGTTTGGTCACATGGACATTGTGGCAAAAAAGGGAACCATCTGGTACTTGAAATCCCCAACGAGTTTGGTCACCTGGCCGTTCTGGCAAGAAAAAAGATATCTGGTACTTAAAAAGTTTTGGCGAATTTGACCGTCTGGCCGTTGTGGTTAGTAGCAGTGCCATGTGATACATGAAAGCTTTAACGAGTTTGGCTG
>NW_019216925.1:0-1312 GCF_002532875.2 Varroa jacobsoni | reverse complement strand
AAGTCCCCCACTGGCCAAGTCTCAGGACAGAGTTTCCTCATACAAAAAAAAAGTTGTTAACACTCAAACAAGCTTCCTTTAGCCAAGTTTCAGACAGAATTTCCGCTTACAACAAAATTGTTAAAAGTCAAGGAAATCTTTTTGGCCATATTTCAAAACAGAATCTTAACGTAATATATTTGCTAAAACCCAAGTTCTCGTTGGTCAAATCTCAAAATAGAGTTTCCTCATACAGAAAAGCTGTTAAGACTTAAACAAGTATTCTCTAGCTAAGTTTCAAGAAGATAGAAGTGGTTAAAACAAACATTTTTTCTGGCCATGTTTTAGGACAACATTTCCACATACAAAGAAGTTAAAACTTAAATAAGTCCCCTATTGGCCAAGTGTCAGAACAGAGTTTCCTCATACAAACAAAAGTTGTTGACACTCAAACAAGCTTCCTTTAGGCAAGTTCCAGACAGAATTTCCGCTTACAACAAAATTGTTAAAAGTCAAGGAAATCTTTTTGGCCATATTTCAAAGCAGAATCTTAACGTAATATATTTGCTAAAACCCAAGTTCTCGTTGGTCAAATCTCAAAATAGACTTTCCTCATACAGAAAAGCTGTTTAAACTTAAACAAGTATTCTCTAGCTAAGTTTCAGGAAGATACAAAGAAGCGGTTAAAACAAACGTTTTTTTTTTGGCCATGATTTAGGACAACATTTCTACATACAAAGAAGTTTAAACTTATATAAGTTCCCCATTGGCCAAGTCTCAGGACAGAGTGTCCTCATACAAACAAAAGTTGTTGACACTCAAACAAGCTTCCTTTAGGCAAGTTCCAGACAAAATTTCCGCATACAACAAAATTGTTAAAAGTCAAGGAAATCTTTTTGGCCATATTTCAAAACAGAATCTTAACGTAATATATTTGCTAAAACCCAAGTTCTCGTTGGTCAAATCTCAAAATAGACTTTCCTCATACAGAAAAGCTGTTTAAACTTAAACAAGTATCCTCTAGCTAAGTTTCAGGAAGATACAAAGAAGCGGTTAAAACAAACGTTTTTTTTTTGGCCATGATTTAGGACAACATTTCTACATACAAAGAAGTTAAAACTTATATAAGTCCCCCATTGGCCAAGTCGTAGAACAGAGTTTCCTCATACAAAAAAAAAAGTTGTTAACACTCAAACAAACTTCCTTTAGCCAAGTCTCAGACAAAATTTCCGCATACAACAAAATTGTTAAAAGTCAAGGAAATCTTTTTGGTCATATTTCAAAACAGAACCTTACATGTAGTATATTTGTTAAAACCCAAAGTTCTCGTTGG
>NW_019216924.1:0-1318 GCF_002532875.2 Varroa jacobsoni | reverse complement strand
TTATCTGGTACTTGAAACCCCTAACAAGTTTTGTCATCTCGCCGTTCCGGTGAAAAAGAAAGTTATCTGGTAATTCCAAGTCCCAACGAGTTTGGCCATCTGGGCGTTGTGGCAGATAAAAGAGTCACTGTTACTTAAAAGCCCAAACGAGTTTTGCCATCAACATCGAGAACCACATGGTACTTGAAAACCGTAACGAGTTTGGCCGTTTATCCATTGTGGCAGGGAAGGGAGCTATCTGGTACTTGAAACTCCTAACAAGTTTGGTCATCTAGCCGTTTAGATAAAAAAGAAAGCTATCTGGTAATTCAAAGTCTCAATGAGTTTGGCCATCTGGCCTTTATGGCAGATAAGAGGACTCTCTTATCTGTTACTTAAAAGCCCAAACGAGTTTTACCATCCACATCGAGAACCACCTGGTACTTGAAAACCGTAACGAGTTTGACCGTTTAGCCACTGTGGCAGGGAAGAGAGCCATCTGGTACTGGAAAGCCCTAACAAGTTTGGTCATCTAGCTGTTGCGGTGAAGAAGAAAGTTATCTGGTAATTCAAAGTCCCAACGAGTTTGGCCATCTGGCCATTGTGGCAGATAAGAGAGTCACTGTTACTTAAAAGCCTAAACGAATTTTACCATCAACATTGAGAACCACCTGGTTCTTGAAAACCTTAACGAGTTTGGCCGTTTAGCCATTGTGGCAGGGAAGAGAGCCATCTGGTACTGGAAAGCCCTAATAAGTTTGGTCATCTAGCTGTTGCGGTGAAGAAGAAAGTTATCTGGTAATTCAAAGTCCCAACGAGTTTGGCTATCTGGCCATTGTGGCAGATAAGAGAGTCACTGTTACTTAAAAACCCAGACGAGTTTTGCCATCAATGTCGAGAACCACCTGGTACTTGAAAACCGTAACGAGTTTGGCCGTTTAGCCATTGTGGCAGAAAAGCGAGTCATCTGGTACTGAAAAGCCCTAACAAGTTTGGTCATCTAGCCGTTGCGGTAAAAAGGAAAGTTATCTGGTAATTCAAAGTCCCAACAAGTTTGGCTATCTGGGCGTTGTGGCAAATAAAAGAGTCACTGTTACTTAAAAGCCCAAACGAATTTTGCTATCAACATCGAGAACCACCTGGTACTTGAAAACCGTAAAGAGTTTGACCGTTTAGCCACTGTGGCAGGAAAGAGAGCAATCTGGTACTGGAAAGCCCTAAGAAGTTTGGTCATCTAGCTGTTGCGGTGAAAAAGAATTGTTGTCTGGTAATTCAAAGTCCCAATAAGTTTGGCCATCTGGGCGTTGTGGCAGATAAAAGAGTCACTGTTACTTAAAAA
>NW_019216923.1:0-1318 GCF_002532875.2 Varroa jacobsoni | reverse complement strand
TATATATGTACTTTTTGTTTTATATTTATACCTGATATGTACAGGTTATATGTACATGGCTTCGTTCGGTCGTATACGTAGTCATACATGTTTGATGAAGTATCCTTTATTTATCATCGTATGACTTTACGAAACATACGTTTTATGATGTAACACTGAACTAATTTCTATTCGCCCGTTAGAGTTTTTCGAGCGCAAGTTTTTTTTACGAGGATTCAAATATTTGCCTTCAATAGGCATGAACAATGATATGTTCAGCTAAAGATCGACTGAAGTAATTACTATAGTTGACTTTTCCATGCTCATATGTTGCACTGTATTCAGATATCATTGATTATTCTTGACTTTATCATGCTGTTCAGAGAAATTCGATTCAGGTCGATCGTCCATGAAAACCTTTTTATATATGACCTCATTGATGGCTTTTTCTTTACTACTTGCCGCAAAAATCATAGCCACGGTTTTGCTCTCCTCCATCATAACACGCTGCTACCTCAGCAGCGTTACTTTGCACTCGCTATTGCGTATTGTTCTGTGAATCGACCTGTTTAATACCTCGAACAGCACCTATATAGTTAGTAATCACAAGATCCGATAAAGGAATATCATTATTCGTCTGCACAAATTGCGTTATAATAGTTCTTTTCAAACACAACGAGCTCTGTGTGCCCTTCGATATCTGCCCCCCATCCATCCATGTTCATTACCTTCGTGTAATTTTTCGCTCTCTCCGTCTGTCTTCGAAGACGCTTTTTCTTTTCGATTTATTAGCCTGACCCTGCTATTGAGTTGTCGACTGACTAAACTTATTTTCTGGTATGTGCTTTTTTTGGTTTCGCTGTAACGAGATCACGTTGACGTTTACGTAGTCATTCGATTTATTCAGCATTATGTGTCATTTCGATGTGCCGTTTAATTGTACAGACGAAGCTGGATTCTATACCATTGCAAACTGCTTTTAGTCCACATGCTGTTTTTTCAGGCCCTCCCTTCAACACTAGTTGTTTCCGTATTGTCTGCCTTATACAATACAGCACATTACATCTACATGCATCACCGTTCTACAACCTGTAACGGCAATCCGGTTGATAAGGCGCCGTTCCTGCTCATCATACTATTGCCCTTAACGGGATAAAAGAGAACGCCCGTTCAATTGTCAGCAAATTGGTGATGATGGTAACGACAAAATGATCGTTTTTCTTGCGATGTTGAATTGCTCTCGTGTTGCGCTGCGTGCTTCGTAAAGGCGTTCTCATACCATTCTCTCATATATCTATATGTGTATATATATATATGAGAGAGTGGTAAGAGAATATAT
>NW_019216920.1:0-1319 GCF_002532875.2 Varroa jacobsoni | reverse complement strand
GCCATCTGGTACTTGAAAGTTCTAACAAGTTTGATCATCAACATCGAGAACCATCTGGTACTTGAAAATTTTAACGACTTTGGCCGTTTAGCCGTTGTGGCAAGGAAGAGTGTCATCTGGTACTGGAAGGCCATAACGAGTTTGGCCATTAACATAGTGAATTGTCTGGTTCTTGAAAGCCTTAATGAGTCTAACCATCTGGCTTTTGTGGCAGGGAAGAGAACCATCTGGTACTTGAAAATTCTAATAAATTTGATCATAAAAATCGAAAACCATCTGGTACTTGAAAACTTTAACGACTTTGGGCATTTAGCCGTTGTGGCAAGGAAGAGTGTCATCTGGTACTGGAAAGCCTTAATGGGTTTGGCCATTAACATCGAGAATTATCTGGTTCTTGAAAGCCTTAATGAGTCTAACCATCTGGCTTTCGTGGCAGAGAAGAGAGCGAGCCATCTGGTACTTGAAAGTCCTAACCAGTTTGGTCATCAACATCGAGAACCATCTGGTACATGGAAACTTTAACAACTTTGGCCGTCTAGCCCTTGTGGTAAGGAAGAAAGCCATCTGGTACTGGGAAGCCTTAACGAGTTTGACCATTAACATCGAGAACTATCTGGTTCTTGAAAGCCTTAATGAATCTAACCATCTGGCTTTTGTGGCAGAGAAGAGAGCGAGACATCTGGTACTTGAAAGTCCTAACAAGTCTGGCCATCAACATCGAGAACCATCTGGTACATGAAAACTTTAACAACTTTGGCCTCTAGCCGTCGTGGCAGGGAAGAGAGCCATCTAGTACTGGAAAGCCATAACGAGTTTAGCCATTAACATAGTGAATTGTCTGGTTCTTGAAAGTCTTAATGAGTCTAAACATCTGTTTTTTATGGCAGGGAAGAGAACCATCTGGTACTTGAAAATTCTAACAAATTTGATCACAAAAATCGAAAACCATCTGGTACATGAAAACTTTAACAACTTTGGCCGTCTAGCCGTTGTGGCAAGGAAGAGAGCCATCTGGTACTGGGAAGCCTTAACGAATTTGGCCATTCACATCGAGAATTATCTGGTGTTTGAAAGCCTTAACGAGTTTGGCCATTCACATCGAGGATTATCTGGTTTTTGAAAGCCTTAACGAATTTGGCCATTAACATAGAGAATTATCTGGTTCTTGAAAGCCTTAATGAGTCTAACCATCTGGCTTTTGTGGCAGAGAAGAGAGCGAGCCATCTGGTACTTGAAAGTCCTAACAAGTTTGGTCATCAACATCGAGAACCATCTGGTACATGAAAACTTTAACAACTTTGGCCGTCTAGCCGTTGTGG
>NW_019216919.1:0-1319 GCF_002532875.2 Varroa jacobsoni | reverse complement strand
AGAGAACACTTGTTTAAGTTTTAACAACTTTTCTGTGTCAGGGAACTCTGTCCTGAGACTTGGTCAACGAGAACTTTCTGAAACTTAGATAAAGGAAGCTTGTTTGAGTGTTAAGAACTTTTTGTATGAGGAAACTCTGTTTTGAGACTTGGCCAATGGGGGACTTATTTGAGTTTTACCAACTTCTTTGTATGTGGTAATGCTGTCCTAAAACATGGCCAGGAAAAAAAACGGTTGTTTTAACCACTTCTTTGTATCTTCCTGGAACTTAGCTAGGGAACACTTGTCTAAGTTTTAACAACTTTTCTGTGTGAAAGAGCTCCATCCTGAGACTTCTTTGAGCTTTAGCAAATATATTGCTTGTAAGATTCTGTTTTGAAATATGGCCAAAAAGATTTCCTTGACTTTCAACAATTTTGTTGTAGGCGGAAGTTTTGTTCTGAAACTTAGATAAAGGAAGCTTGTTTGTGTGTTAACAACTTTTCTGTATGAGGAAACTCTCTTTTGAGACTTGGCCAATGGGGGACTTATTTGAGTTTTACCAACTTCTTTGTATGTGGTAATGTTGTCCTAAAACATGGCCAGGAAAAAAACGGTTGTTTTAACCACTTCTTTGTATCTTCCTGAAACTTAGCTAGGGAACACTTGTCTAAGTTTTAACAACTTTTCTGTGTGAGGGAGCTCCATCCTGAGACTTCGTTGAGCTTTAGCAAATATATTGCTTGTAAGATTCTGTTTTGAAATATGGCCAAAAAGATTTCCTTGACTTTCAACAGTTTTGCTGTAGGCGGAAGTTTTGTTCTGAAACTTAGATAAAGGAAGCTTGTTTGAGTGTTAACAACTTTTTTGTATGAGGAAACTCTGTTCTGAGACTTGGCCAATGGGGGACATATTTGAGTTTTACCAACTTCTTTGTATGTGGAAATGTTGTTCTAAAACATGGCTAGAAAAAAAACGGTTGTTTTAGCCACTTCTTTGTATCTTCCTGAAACTTAGCTAGGGAACACTTGTCTAAGTTTTAACAACTTTTCTGTGTGAGGAAGCTCCATCCTGAGACTTCTTTGAGCTTTAGAAAATATATTGCTTGTAAGATTCTGTTTTGAAATATGGCCAAAAAGATTTCCTTGACTTTCAACAATTTTGCTGTAGGCGGAAGTTTTGTTCTGAAACTTAGATAAAGGAAGCTTGTTTGAGTGTTAACAACTTTTTTGTATGAGAAAACCCTGTTCTGAGACTTGGCCAATGGGGGACTTATTTGAGTTTTACCAACTTCTTTGTATGTGGAAATGTTGTCCTAAAACATGGCTAGAAAAGAACGC
>NW_019216918.1:0-1320 GCF_002532875.2 Varroa jacobsoni | reverse complement strand
GAAAAGTTGTTAAAACGTAAACCACTGTTCTCTAGGTAAATTTTATGAAGATACAAAGAAGTGGTTAAAACAAACGTTTTTTTTAGCCATGGTTTATAACAACATTTCCACATACAAAGAAGTTAAAACTTAAATAAGTCCCGCATTGGCCAAGTCTCAGGACAGAGTTTCCTCATACAAACAAAAGTTGCTAACACTCAAACAGGCTTCCTTTAGCCAAGTTTCAGACAAAATTTCCGCTTACAACAAAATTGTTAAACATCAAGGAAATCTTTTTGGCCATATTTCAATACAGAACCTTACATGCAATATATTTGCTAAAACCCAAGTTCTCGTTGGTCAAGTCTCAGGATAGAGTTCTTTCACACAGAAAAGTTGTTAAAACTTAAACCACTGTTCTCTAGGTAAGTTTTATGAAGATACAAAGAAGTGGTTAAAACAAACGTTTTTTTTAGCCATGTTTTAGGACAACATTTCCACATACAAAGAAGTTAAAATTTAAATAAGTCCCCCATTGGCCAAGTCTCAGGACAGTTTCCTCATACAAACAAAAGTTGTTAACAGTCAAACAAGTTTCCTTTAGCCAAGTTTCAAACAAAATTTCCGCTTACAACAAAATTGTTAAAAGTCAAGGAAATCTTTTTGGTCATATTTCAAAACAGAACCTTACATGCAATATATTTGCTAAAACCCAAGTTCTCGTTGGTCAAGTCTCAAAATAGAGTTTCCTCATACAGAAAAGCTGTTAAAACTCAAACAAGTATTCTCTAGCTAAGTTTCAGGAAGATACAAAGAAGTGGTTAAAACAAACGTTTTTTTTTGGCCACGTTTTAGGACAACATTTCCACATACAAAGAAGTTAAAACTTAAATAAGTCTCCCATTGGCCAAGTCTCAGGACGGAGTTTCCTCATACAAACAAAAGTTGTTAACACTTAAACAAGCTTCCTTTAGCCAAGTTTCAGACAAAATTTCCGCTTACAACAAAATTGTTAAAAGTCAAGGAGATCTTTTTGGCCATATTTCAAAACAGAATCTTACATGCAATATATTTGCTAAAACCCAAGTTCTCGTTGGTCAAGTCTCAAAATAGAGTTTCCTCATACAGGAAAGCTGTTAAAACTTAAACAAGAATTCTCTAGCTAAGTTTCAGGAAGATACAAAGAAGTGGTTAAAACAAACGTTTTTTTTGGCCATGTTTTAGGACAACATTTCCACATACAAAGAAGTTAAAACTTAAATAAGTCCCCCATTGGCCAAGTCTCAGGACAGAGTTTCCTCATACAAACAAAAGTTGTTAACGCTCAAACAAGCTTCCTTT
>NW_019216917.1:0-1321 GCF_002532875.2 Varroa jacobsoni | reverse complement strand
TTTTAGCAAATATATTACATGTAAGATTCTGTTTGTAATATGGCCAAAATGATTTTCTTGACTTTCAACAATTTTGTTGTATGCGGAAATTTTGTCTGAAACTTGGCTAAAGGAAGCTTGTTTGACTGTTAACAACTTTTGTTTGTATGAGGAAACTCTGTCCTGAGACTTGGCCAATGGGGGACTTATTTAAGTTTTAGGTTCTTTGTATGTAGAAATGTTGTCCTAAAACATGGCCAAAAAAAAACGTTTGTTTTAACCACTTCTTTGTATCTTCCTGAAACTTAGCTAGAGAACATCTGTTTAAGTTTTAACAACTTTTCTGTGTGAGGGAACTCTATCTTGAGACTTGGCCAATGAGAACTTCTTTGAGTTTTAACAAATATATTGCATGTAAGATTCTGTTTTGAAATATGACCAAAAAGATTTCCCTGACTTTTAACAATTTTGTTGTATTGCGGTAATTTTGTCTGAAACTTGACTAAAGGAAGCTTGTTTGAGTGTTAACAACTTTTGTTTGTATGAGGACACTCTGTTCTGAGACTTGGCCAATGGGGGACTTATATAAGTTTTAACTTCTTTGTATGTGGAAATGTTGTCCTAAAACATGGCCAGAAAAAACGTTTGTTTTAACCAGTTCTTTGTATCTTCCTAAAACTTAGCTAGGGAACACTTGTTTAAGTTTTAACAACTTTTCTGTGTGAGGAAACTCTATACGGAGACTTGACCAACGAGAACTTGAGTTTTAGCAAATATGTTACATGTAAGATTCTGTTTGTAATATGGCCAATAAGATTTTCTTGACTTCTAACGATTTTGTTGTAAGCGGCAATTTTGTCTAAAACTTGGCTAAAGGAAGCTTGTTTGAGTGTTAACAACTTTTGTTTGTATGAGGAAACTCTGTCCTGAGACTTGGCCAATGGGGGACTTATTTAAGTTTTAAGTTCTTTGTATGTGGAAATGTTGTCCTAAAACATGGCCAGAAAAAAACGCTTGTTTTAACCAGTTCTTTGTATCTTCCTAAAACTTAGCTAGAGAACACTTGTTTAAGTTTTAACAACTTTTCTGTGTGAGGAAACTCTATCCTGAGACTTGGCCAACGAGAACTTCTTTGAGTTTTAACAAATATATTACGTTAAAATTCTGTTTTGAAGTATGGCCAAAAAGATTTCCTCGACTTTTAACAATTTTGTTGTAAGCGGAAATTTTGTCTGAAACTTGGCTAAAGGAAGTTTGTTTGAGTGTTAACAACTTTTTTATATGAGGAAACTCTCTCCTGAGACTTGGCCAATGGGGGACTTATTTAAGTTTTAACTTCTTT
>NW_019216916.1:0-1320 GCF_002532875.2 Varroa jacobsoni | reverse complement strand
TTTTAGCAGATATATTGCATGTAAGATTCTGTTTTGAAATATGGCCAAAAAGATTTCCTTGACTTTTAACAATTTTGTTGTATGCGGAAATTTTGTCTGAAACTTGGCTAAAGGAAGCTTGTTTGAGTGTTAACAACTTTTGTTTATATGAGGAAACTTTGTGCTGAGACTTGGCCAATGGGGGACTTATTTAAGTTTGAACTTCCTTGTATGTGGAAATGTTGTCCTAAAAGATGGCCAAAAAAAACGTTTGTTTTAACCACTTCTTTGTATCTTCCTGAACGTTAGCTAGAGAATACTTGTTTAAGTTTTAACAACTTTTCTGTGTGAGGGAACTCTATCCTGAGACTTGGCCAACGAGAACTTCTTTGAGTTTTAACAAATATATTACATGTAAGATTCTGTTTTGAAATATGACCAAAAAGGTTTCCCTGACTTTTAACAATTTTGTTGTATACGGAAATTTTGTCTGAAACTTAGCTAGGGGAAGCTTGTTTGAGTGTTAACAACTTTTGTTTGTGTGAGGACACTCTGTTCTGAGACTTGGCGAATGGGGGACTTATATAAGTTTTAACTTCTTTGCATGTGGAAATGTTGTCGTAAAACATGGCCAGAAAAAAACGTTTGTTTTAACCACTTCTTTGTATCTTCCTGAAACTTAGCTAGAGAACACTTGTTTAAGTTTTAACAACTTCTCTGTGTGAGGAAACTCTATGCTGAGACTTGACCAACGAGAACTTGAGTTTTAGCAAATATATTACATGTAAGATTCTATTTGTAAAATATGGCCAAAAAGATTTTCTTGACTTTTAACAATTTTGTTGTATGCGGAAATTTTGTCTGAAACTTGGCCAAAGGAAGCTTGTTTGACTGTTAACAGCTTCTGTTTGTATGAGGAAACTGTCCTGAGACTTGGCCAACGGGGGACTTATTTAAGTTTTAACTTCCTTGCATGTGGAAATGTTGTCCTAAAAGATGGCCAAAAACAAACGTTTGTTTTAACCACTTCTTTGTATCTTCCTGAATCTTAGCTAGAGAACACTTGTTTAAGTTTTAACAACTTTTCTGTGTGAGGGAACTGTATCCTGAAACTTGGCCAACGAGAACTTCTTTGAGTTTTAACAAATATATTACATGTAACGTTCTGTTTTGAAATATGACCAAAAAGATTTCCTTAACTTTTAACAATTTTGTTGTATGCGAAAATTTTGTCTGAAACTTGGCTAAAGGAAGCTTGTTTGAGTGTTAACAACTTTTGTTTGTATGAGGACGCTCTGTTCTGAGACGTGGCCAATGGGGGACTTATTTGAGTTTTAACAA
>NW_019216915.1:0-1322 GCF_002532875.2 Varroa jacobsoni | reverse complement strand
CTTTATATGTGGAAATGTTGTCCTAAAACATGGCCAAAAAAAAACGTTTGTTTTAACCACTTCTTTGTATCTTCCTGAAGCTTAGCTAGAGAACACTTGTTCAAGTTTTAACAACTATTCTGTGTGAGGGAACTCTATCCTGAGACTTAGCCAACGAGAACTGCTTAGAGTTTTAACAAATATACTACATGTAAGGTTCTATTTTGAAATATGACCAAAGAGATTTCCTTGACTTTTAACAATTTTGTTGTAAGCGGAAATTTTGTCTGCAACTTGGCTAAAGGAAGCTTGTTTGAGTGTTAACAACTTTTGTTTCTATGAGGAAACTCTGTTCTGAGACTTGGCCAATGGGGGACTTATATAAGTTTTAACTTCTTTGTATGTGAAAATGTTGTCCTAAAACATAGCCAAAAAAAAACGTTTGTTTTAACCACTTCTTTGTATCTTCCTGAAACTTAGCTACAGAACACTGGTTTAGGTTTTAACAACTTTTCTGTGGGAGGGAACTCTATCCTGAGACTTGACTAACGAGAACTGGGGTTTTAGCAAATATATTGCATGTAAGGTTCTGTATTGAAACATGACCAAAGAGGTTTCCTTGACTTTTAACAATGTTGTTGTATGCGGAAATTTTGTCTGAAACTTAGTTAACGGAAGCTTGTTTGAGTGTTAACAACTTTTGTTTGTATGAGGAAACTTTGTCCTGAGACTTGGCCAGTGACTTATTTAAATTTTAACTTCTTTGTATGTGGACGTGTTCTCCTAAAACATGGCCAGAAAAAGCGTTTGTTTTAACCCGTTCTTTGTATTTCCCTGAAACTTAGCTAGAGAATACTTGTTTAAGTTTTAACAGCTTTTCTGTGTAAGGGAACTCTATCCTGAGACTTGACTAACGAGACCTTGGGTTTTAGCCAATATATTGCATGTAAGATTCTGTTTTGAAATATGGCCAAAAAGATTTCCTTGACTTTTAACAATTTTGTTGTATGCGGAAATTTTGTCTGCAACTTGGCTAAAGGAAGCTTGTTTGAGTGTTAACAACTTCTGCTTGTATGATGAAACTCTGTTCTGAGACTTGGCCAATGGGGGACTTATGTAAGCTTTAACTTCTTTGTATGTGGAAATGTTGTCCTAAAACATGGCCAAAAAAAAACGTTTGTTTTAACCACTTCTTTGTATCTTCCTGAAACTTAGCTAGAGAACACTTGTTCAAGTTCTAACAACTTTTCTGTGTGAGGGAATTCTATCCTGAGACTTAGCCAACGAGAACTTCTTAGAGTTTTAACAAATATATTACGTTAAGATCCTGTTTTGAAATATGA
>NW_019216914.1:0-1322 GCF_002532875.2 Varroa jacobsoni | reverse complement strand
AACATTAATGAGTTTGGCCCCCTGGACGTTGTGACAGGAAATACTTCCATCTAGTACTTGAAAGGCTCAATGAGTTTGGTCACTTGGCCATTGTGACAGAAAAAAGCTAACTGGCACTCAAAAAATTTTAGCGAATTTGACCGTCTGGCCGTTGTGACAGGAAATACTTCCAGCTAGTACTTGAAAACCCCAACGAGTTTGGTCACCTGGGCGTTCTGGCAGGAAAAAGATATCTGGTACTTAAAAAGTTTTAGCGAATTAGACCATCTGGCCGTTGTGGTTAGTAGCAGTGCCATCTGATACATGAAGACTTTAACGAGTTTGGCCGTCTGAATGTTGTGACAGGAAATACTTCCAGCTAGTACTTGAAAGGTTTAATGAGTTTGGTCACTTGGCCGTTGTGACCGGCAAAAACGACCTGGCAACTAAAAAGTTTTAGCGAATTTGACCATCTGGCCGTTGTGGTTAGTAGCAGTGCCATCTGATACATGACAGCTTTAACGAGTTCGGCCGCCTGGATGTTGTGACAGGAAATACTTCCAGCTAGTACTTGAAAACCCCAACGAGTTCGGTCATTTGGCCGTTGTGACCGGAAAAAAACGACCTGGCACCTAAAAAGTTTTAGCGAATTTGACCGTCTGGCCGTTGTGATTAGTAGCAGTGCCATCTGGTACACGACAGCTTTAACGAGTTCGACCGCCTGGATGTTGTGATAGGAAATACTTCCAGCTAGTACTTGAAAGTTTTAATGAGTTTGGTCACTTGCCCGTTGTGGCAGAAAAAAAGCCATCTGGCACTTAACAAGTTTTAGCGAATTTGACCGTCTGGCCGTGTGGTTAGTAGCAGTGCCATCTGATACATGACAAC
Source organism: Varroa jacobsoni (assembly GCF_002532875.2). Taxonomy (NCBI): domain Eukaryota; kingdom Metazoa; phylum Arthropoda; class Arachnida; order Mesostigmata; family Varroidae; genus Varroa; species Varroa jacobsoni. The sequence goes on along the minus strand of NW_019216914.1, from coordinate 455 downwards.
TTTAACGAGTTTGGCCGTCTGAATGTTGTGACAGGAAATACTTCCAGCTAGTACTTGAAAGATTTAATGAGTTTGGTCATCTGGACGTTGTGGCAAAGAAGGGAACCATATGGTACGTGAAAGCCCCAACAAGTTTGATAATCTGGACGTTGTGGCAAAGAAGGGAAATATCTGGTACGTGAAAGCCCCAAGGAGTTTGGTCACTTGGCTGTTGCGGCAGAAAAAAAGCTATCTGGCACTTAAAAAATTTTAGCGAATTTAACCGTCTGGCCGTGTGGTTAGTAGCAGTGCCATCTGATAAATGAGAACTTTAACGAGTTTGGGTGTCTGGGTGTTGGACAGGAAATACTTCCACCTAGTACTTGAAAGGCTCAATGAGTTTGGTCACTTGGCCATTGTGACAGAAAAAGCTAACTGGCACTCAAAAAAGTTTAGCGAATTTGACCGTCTGGCCG
>NW_019216912.1:0-1323 GCF_002532875.2 Varroa jacobsoni | reverse complement strand
AACTTCCTTAGTTGAATTCGGGTTGGCTCAGTTAAATCTTTGGTTGAAAAATTTCGTTCTAGAATTCCTCCGACGCGATCGTTAGCGAGTTGTTGCGCTGCATAAGCTTGTTTATCGAAGAATTCTTCAGGAGTTTTATACCCCAATTTCTTTTGATAGTCAGTCAACTTATCAAATTGGCCAACACTGGATGGCCACTCTTGAAGATATTGTTCATAGCTAGTAATTGGTCAAATTTTAAAGTTTTCTGGCATATTTTATCGCCCTTCCTTTCTTGATGACTAATTTGGTAGTAGCCCGCGAAGCATCATTTCGCACCCAAGTATAGTCTCATTTGTTATTTCGAATCGATTTAATTATTGAACTAGTAAAAATCCCGGCAAATGGTAACGATCCAATTGTTTTACCTAACAAGCGATTAATTTGTTGCTTAGGCAATTGATTTGCTTTTCGAATGCTCATCGTTTTTATTGATGCTCAAACCCCAGCGTTTAGAATCACTTTAACTTTGTTCACCTGGCGATAAAATTTGTTGACATCTTTCATAATTTTGGCAACACCAGGACTAATTAAAGCAAGAGCTTTAAATTGGGCTTGTTTGAATCCCCATCCTAGCGATCAATTATTTAGATAGAACCGATTTTGACTTGGGGATGTTGCGAACTGCTGCACTTCTAGAATGTTTGTCCAAATCCGAATCGGATTATAGTTGCTAATTTTCATTTCTTTTTTTCAAACGTAAGGCTTTTTGTAAACCGTGATGTAACCACTACCATCCAAAGTAACTAGTTCGAACGTATAACCTAGTAAAAATGATTTTGGTTGACATGGAATTAAGTTATATTTTCGAATTGCTTGACGACCAACTTTTGGAATCTTGTCCAAAAACTTCATGGACGTCTCTCTAATTTGCTTAAGTACACCATCAATTGGGAGTGTTACTTCGTTCATTAATTTGTTTGCTCAATAAAAAGGGTTAAGTTTCTTGGATTGGTTTTTCAAATTTTTTCAATTCGCTTGAAAACTTTGGAAAAAGTTTCTTTGAAACTTAGATTGCATTCGCATTAAATTTAAACTATTTAACGTTTGTTGGCCAATCCGAGTCGATTGGAGTTTGACCAATGCATTAACTGCTTCTAAATCGTTAAGTTTTAAAAAATCGTTAAGTTTTAAATTTAATTCGTTGGCCAAAATCATGTCAATTCTTTTTAAATTTAATTTCTTTGCTCTAGCAATCAAGTTAGGGTTGATTTTGTAAATCACATGCTCAATCTGAACTAAAGATTTTAATTGATCATAACTAAGTTTTTTAATTTCCTTCTT
>NW_019216911.1:0-1324 GCF_002532875.2 Varroa jacobsoni | reverse complement strand
GACCAACGAGAACTTGGGTTTTAGCAAATATACTACATGTAAGGTTCTGTATTGAAACATGACCAAAGAGGTTTCCTTGACTTTTAATGATTTTGTTGTATGCGGAAATTCTGTCTGAAACTTGGCTAAAGGAGGCTTGTTTGACTGTTAACAACTTTTGTTTGTATGAGGAAACTCTGTCCTGAGACTTGGCCAATGGGAGACTTATTTAAGTTTTAACTTCTTTGTATGTGGAAATGTTGTCCTAAAACATGGCCAAGAAAAACGTTTGTTTTAACCACTTCTTTGTATCTTCCTGAAACTTAGCTAGAGAATGCTTGTTTAAGTTTTAACAACTTTTCTGTATGAGGAAACTCTATTTTGAGACTTGACCAACGAGAACTTGGGTTTTAGCAAATATATTGCATGTAAGGTTCTGTATTGAAACATGACCAAAGAGATTTCCTTGACCTTTAATAATTTTGTTGTAAGCGGAAATTTTGTCTGAAACTTCGCTAAAGAAACCTTGTTTGAGTGTTAACAACTTTTGTTTGTATGAGGACACTCTGTTCTAAGACTTGGCCAATGGGGGACTTATATAAGTTTTAACTTCTTTGTATGTGGAAATGTTGTCCTAAAACATGGCAAAAAAAAACGTTTGTTTTAACCACTTCTTTGTATCTTCCTGAAACTTAGCTAGAGAATACTTGTTTAAGTTTTAACAGCTTTTCTGTATGAGGAAACTCTATTTTGAGACTTGACCAACGAGAACTTGAGTTTTAGCAGATATATTGCATGTAAGGTTCTGTATTGAAACATGACCAAAGAGGTTTCCTTGACTTTTAATAATTTTGTTGTATGCGAAAATTTTGTCTGAAACTTGACTAAAGGAGGTTTGTTTGACTGTTAACAACTTTTGTTTGTATGGGGAAACTCTGTCCTGAGACTTGGCCAATGGGGGACTTATTTAAGTTTTAACTTCTTTGTATGTGGAAATGTTGTCCTAAAACATGGCCAAAAAAACGTTTGTTTTAACCACTTCTTTGTGTCTTCCTGAAACTTAGCTAGAGAACACTTGTTCAAGTTTTAACAACTTTTCTGTGTGAGAGAACTCTATCCTGAGACTTGACCAACGAGAACTTGGGTTTTAGCAAATATATTGGATGTAAGGTTCTGTATTGAAATATGACCAAAGAAGTTTCCTTGACTTTTAATAATTTTGTTGTATGCGGAAATTTTGTCTGAAACTTGGCTAAAGGAAGCTTGTTTGAGTGTTAACAACTTTTGTTTGTATGAGGAAACTCTGTTTTGAGACATGGCCAATGGGGGACTTATTAAGTTTTAA
>NW_019216910.1:0-1325 GCF_002532875.2 Varroa jacobsoni | reverse complement strand
ACGGAAATCTTTTTGGCCATATTTCAAAAGAGAACCTTACATGCAATATATTTGTTAAAGCTCAAAGAAGTTCTCGTTGGCCAAGTCTCAGGATAGAGTTCCCTCACACAGAAAAGTTGGTAAAACTTAAACAAGTGTTCTCTGGCTAACCTTGAGGACAGAAGTTCCACATACAAAAAAATGGTTAAAACAAACGTTTTTCTTTCTGACCATGTTTTAGGACAACATCACCACATACAAAGAAGTTGGTAAGACTCAAATAAGTTCCCCATTGGCCAAGTCTCAGAACAGAGTTTCCTCATACAAAAAAGAGTTGCTAACACTCAAATAAGCTTCCTCTAGCCAAGTTTCAGGACAGAACTTCCGCGTACAACAAAATTGTTAAGAGTCAAGGAAATGTTTTTGGCCATATTACAAAACAGAACCTTACATGCATTATATTTGTTAAAACTCAAAGAAGTTCTCGTTGGCCAAGTCTCAGGATAGAGTTATCTCACACAGAAAAGTTGGTAAAACTTAAACAAGTGTTCTCTGGCTAAGCTTGAGGACAGAAGTTCCACATACAAAGAAGTGGTTAAAACAAACGTTTTTTTTCTGGCCATGTTTTAGGACAATATTTCCACATACAAAGGAGTTGTTAAAACTCAAATAAGTCCCCCATTGGCCAAGTCTTAGAACAGAGTTTCTTCATACAAAAAAAAAGTTGCTAACACTCAAACAAGCTTCCTCTAACTAAGTTTCAGGACAAAATTTCCTCTTACAACGAAATTGTTAAAAGTCACGGAAATCTTTTTGGCCATATTTCAAAAGAGAACCTTACATGCAATATATTTGTTAAAACTCAAAGAAGTTGTCGTTGCCGAAGTCTCAAGATAGAGTTCCCTCACACAGAAAAGTTGTTAAAACTCAAAGAAGTTCTCGTTGGCCAAGTCTCAGGATAGAGTTCCCTCACACAGAAAAGTTGTTAAAACTTAAACAAGCTTCCTCTAGTTAAGTTTCAGACAAAATTTCCGTATACAACAAAACTGTTAAAAGTCAGGGAAATCTTTTTGGTCATATTTCAAAACAGAACCTTACATATAATATATTTGTTAAAACTCAAAGAAGTTCTCGTTGGCCAAGTCTCAGTATAGACTTTCCTCACACAGAAAAGTTGTTAAAACTTAAACAAGTGTTCTCTAGCTAAGTTTCAGGAAGATACAAAGAAGTGGTTAAAACAAACGTTTTTTTATGGCCATGTTTTAGGCCAACATTTCCACATACAAAGGAGTTAAAACTTATATAAGTCCCCCATTGGCCAAGTCTCAGGACAGAGTTTCCTCATA
>NW_019216909.1:0-1326 GCF_002532875.2 Varroa jacobsoni | reverse complement strand
TAGAGTAGACAGCCATCTGATACTTAAAAGTCCTGTGAGTTTGACCGTCTAGCCGTTGTGACAAAGAAGAGAGTCATCTGGTACTTGAAAGCTCTAATAAAGTTTGGCCGTGTAGTCGTTGTGGAACAGGGGAGATTCATTTGATACTAAAAAGTCCGAACAAGTGTGGTCGTTGTATTGTGGCGGAGTAGACAGCCATCTGATACTTAAAGGTCGTGTGAGTTTGACCGTCTGGCCTTTGTGGCAAAGAAAAGAGTCATCTGGTACTTGAAAGCCCTAAAGGGTTCGGCCATCTATCCATTGTAGTAAAGAAGAGAGTCATCTGGTACTTGAAGGCCCTAATGAGTTTGGCCGCCTGCTCGTTGTGGAACAGGAGATATTCATTTGATACTCGAGAGCCCCAACAAGTGTGGCCGTTGCATTGTGGCAGAGTAGACAGCCATCTGATACTTAAAAGTTCTATGAGTTTGACCGTCTGGCCTTTGTGGCAAAGAAGAAAGTCATCTAGTACTTGAAAAGCTTAATGAGTTTGACCGTCTCGATGTTATGGCAGGAGAGAGACCTATTTTGTATTTGAAAGCCATAACGAATTTGGCCGTCTGTCCATTGTAGCAAAGAAGAGAGTCATCCGGTACTTGAAAGCCCTAAAGAGTTTGGCCGTCTGGCCGTTGTGGCAAAGAGGAGAGTCATCTGATACTTCAAAGCCCTAAAGAGTTTGGCCCTTGTGGCAAAGAGGTGACTCATCTGGTGCTTGAAGGCCCTAATGAGTTTGGGTGCCTGGTCGTTGTGGAACAGGAGATATTCATTTGACACTCGAAAGCCCCAACAAGTGTGGCCGTTGTATTGTGGCAGAGTAGACAGCCATCTGATACTTAAAAGTCCTGTGAGTTTGACCGTCTGACCGTTGTGACAAAGAAGAGAGTCATCTGGTACTTGAAAAGCTCAAAGAGTTTGATCGTCTCGATGTTATGGCAGGAAAGAGACCTATTTTGTACTTGAAAGCCATAACGAATTTGGCCGTCTATCCATTGTAGCAAAGAAGAGAGTCATCTGGTACTTCAAAGCCCTAAAGAGTTTGGCCATCTGGCTCTTGTGGCAAAGAGGTGACTCATCTGGTGCTTGAAGGCCCTAAAGGGTTCGGTCATCTGGCCGTCGTGGCAAAGAGGTGACTCATCTGGTACTTGAAGGCCCTAATGAGTTTGGCCGCCTGGTCGTTGTGGAACAGGAGATATTCATTTGATACTCGAAAGTCCGAACAAGTGTGGCCGTTGTATTGTGGCTGAGTAGACAGCCATCTGGTACTTAAAAGTCCTGTGAGTTTGACCG
>NW_019216908.1:0-1327 GCF_002532875.2 Varroa jacobsoni | reverse complement strand
TGTAAATCGATGTATCTATCTATCGATGTAAATCGATGTATCTATCTATCTATGTAAATCTATCTATCGATGTAAATCGATGTATCTATCTATCTATGTAAATCTATCTATCGATGTAAATCGATGTATCTATCTATCTATGTAAATCTATCTATCGATGTAAATCGGTGTATCTATCTATCTATCTATCTATGTAAATCTATCTATCGATGTAAATCGATGTATCTATCTATCTATGTAAATCTATCGATGTAAATCGATGTATCTATCTATCTATCGATGTAAATCGATGTATCTATCTATCTATCTATGTAAATCTATCTATGTAGATCGATATATCTATGTAAATCGATGTATCTGTGTAAATCTATCTGTGTAAATCGATGTAAATCGATGTATCTATGTAAATCTATCTATGTAAATCGATGTATCTATGTAAATCTATCTATGTAAATCGATGTAAATCGATGTATCTATGTAAATCTATCTATGTAAATCGATGTAAATCGATGTATCTATGTAAATCTATCTATATAAATCGATGTAAATCGATGTATCTATCTATCTATGTAAATCGATGTATCTATCTATCTATGTAAATCGATGTATCTATCTATCTATCTATCTATCTATGTAAATCGATGTATCTATCTATCTATCTATGTAAATCTATCTATGTAAATCGATGTATCTATCTGTCTATCTATGTAAATCTATCCATATAAATCGATGTATCTATCTATCTATCTATGTAAATCGATGTATCTATCTATCTATCTATCTATGTAAATCTATCTATGTAAATCGGTGTATCTATCTATCTATGTAAATCGGTGTATCTATCTATCTATGTAAATCGATGTATCTATCTATCTATCTATGTAAATCGATGTATCTATCTATCTATCTATGTAAATCTATCTATCGATGTAAATCGATGTATCTATCTATCTATATAAATCTATCTATCGATGTAAATCGATGTATCTATCTATCGATGTAAATCGATGTATCTATCTATCGGTGTAAATCGATGTATGTATCTATCTATGTAAATCTATCTATCTATGTAAATCGATGTATCTATCTATCTATCTATGTAAATCGATGTAAATCGATGTATCTATCTATCTATCTATGTAAATCTATGTAAATCGATGTATCTATCTATCTATCTATCTATGTAAATCTATGTATCTATCTATCTATCTATGTAAATCTATGTAAATCGATGTATCTATCTATCTATGTAAATCTATGTATCTATCTATCTATCTATGTAAATCTATGTATCTATCTATCTATCTATGTAAATCTATGTAAATCG
>NW_019216906.1:0-1328 GCF_002532875.2 Varroa jacobsoni | reverse complement strand
AAAACCCAAGTTCTCGTTGGTCAAATCTCAAAATAGAGTTCCCTCATACAGAAAAGCTGTTAAAACTTAAACAAGTATTCTCTAGCTAAGTTTTAGGAAGATACAAAGAAGCGGTTAAAACAAACATTTTTTCTGGCCATGTTTTAGGACAACATTTCCACATACAAAGAAGTTAAAACTTATATAAATCCCCCACTGGCCAAGTCTCAGAACAGAGTGTCCTCATACAAACAAAAGTTGTTGACACTCAAACAAGCTTCCTTTAGCCAAGTTTCAGACAAAATTTCCGCATACAACAAAATTGTTAAAAGTCAAGGAAATCTTTTTGGTCACATTCCAAAACAGAACCTTACATGTAATATATTTGCTAAAACTCATGTTCTCGCTGCTCAAGTCTCAGTATAGAGTTTCCTCACACAAAAAAGTTGTTAAAACTTAAACAGGTGTTCTCTAGCTAAGTTTCAGGAAGATACAAAGGAGTGGTTAAAACAAACGTTTTTTCTGACCATGTTTTAGGACAACATTTCCACATACAAAGAAGTTAAAACTTAAATAAGTCCCCCATTGGCCAAGTCTCATGACAGAATTTCCTCATACAAACAAAAGTTGTTAACACTTAAACAGGCTTCCTTTAGGCAAGTTTCAGACAAAATTGCCGCTTACAACAAAATTGTTAAAAGTCAAGAAAATCTTTCTGGCCCTATTACAAACAGAATCTTACATGTAATATATTTGCTAAAACCCAAGTTCTCGTTGGTCAAGTCTCAAAATAGAGTTTCCTCATACAGAAAAGTGGTTAAAACTTAAACAAGTATTCTCTAGCTAAGTTTCAAGAAGATAGAAGTGGTTAAAACAAACGTTTTTTCTGGCCATGTTTTAGGACAACAATTCCACATACAAAGAAGTTAAAACTTATATAAATCCCCCATTGGCTAAGTCTCAGAACAGAGTTTCCTCATACAAACAAAAGTTGTTAACACTCAAACAAGCTTCCTTTAGCCAAGTTTCAGACAAAATTTCCGCTTACAACAAAATTGCTAAAAGTCAAGGAAATCTTTTTGGTCATATTTCAAAACAGAACCTTACATGTAATATATTTGCTAAAACCCAAGTTCTCGTTGGTCAAGTCTCAAAATAGAGTTTCCTCATATAGAAAAGCTGTTAAAACTTAAACAAGTATTCTCTAGCTAAGTTTTAGGAAGATACAAAGAAGCGGTTAAAACAAACATTTTTTCTGGCCATGTTTTAGGACAACATTTCCATATACAAAGAAGTTAAAACTTATATAAGTCCCCCATTGGCCAAGTCTCAGGACAGAGTTTCCTCAT
>NW_019216905.1:0-1329 GCF_002532875.2 Varroa jacobsoni | reverse complement strand
AGATAGACAGATGCATAGACCGACAAACGGATAGACCGGCCGACACACAGACAGACAGTTGCATAGACCGACAAACAGATAGACTGGCCGACACACAGATAGATATATGCATAGACCGACAAACGGATAGACAGGCCAACACACAGACAGGTAGACAGACGGATGGACAGACCAGCCAACAGACAGACAAACAGACCAGCCGACACGCAGATAAATAGATGCATTGACTGACAAGCGGGTAGACCGGCCGACATACAGACAGATAGACAGACGGACGGACAGACCGGCCGACGGATGGATAAACAGACCAGTCGACAGATGGATAAACAGACCAGCCGACAAACGGACAAACAGACTAGTCGGCATACAGATAAACAAATGCATAGACCGACAAACGGATAGACTGGCCGACACACAGACATAGACGGACGGACAGACCGGCCGACACACAGATAAACGGATGCATAGAGCGACAAACGGATAGATTGGCCGACACACAGACAGATAGATAGAAGGACGGATAGACAGACCGACCGACAGACGGACAAACAGACCGGCCGACAGACGGACAAACAGACCAGCCGACACACAGATGGACAGGTGCATAAAACGACAAACGGACAGACTGGCCGACAGACGGACACACAGATAGATAGACGGACAAACAGACCGGCCGACACAAAGATAGACAGATGCATAGACCGACAAACGAATAGACCAGCCAACAGACGGATAAACAGACCGGCCGACACACAGATAGACAGATGCATAGACCGACAAATGGACAGACAGACGGGCGGACAGACAGATAGACAGAAGGACGGATAGACAGACCGGCCGACAGACGGACAAACAGACCGGCCGACAGACGGACAAACAGATCAGCCGACACACAGATAGACAGGTGCATAAAACGACAAACGGACAGACTGGCCGACAGACGGACACACAGATAGACAGATGCATAGACCGACAAATGGACAGACAGACGGACGGAAAGACAGATAGACAGAAGGACGGATAGACAGACCGGCCGACAGACGGACAAACAGACCGGCCGACAGACGGACAAACAGATCAGCCGACACACAGATAGACAGGTGCATAAAACGACAAACGGACAGACTGGCCGACAGACGGACACACAGATAGATAGACGGAGGGACAGACCGGCCGACAGAGGGACACAGAGACCGGCCGACACAAAGATAGACAGATGCATAGACCGACAAGCGGGTAGACCGGCCGATACACAGACAGATAGACGGACGGGCAGAACGGCAGACAGACGGATAAACAGACCAGCCGACAGACGGACAAACAGATCGG
>NW_019216904.1:0-1330 GCF_002532875.2 Varroa jacobsoni | reverse complement strand
CGACACGTCATCTGGAAATGTCTTGGTTAAACGACTCTGCTCCGTTGAACATTGCTTTCATTGTTCGAACATTTTGGGTATTTAAATACAGTTCTTCCCCACAATTGTTGAAGTTGACGGCAAAATTAAACATTGATTCCATATTTCTAACATTTAATGTATTCCAGCCGGAAATTTTTTGATTAAAATTTGTTGCCAAGGCAAACATGTTTTTCATTGTTCGAACATTCTCGGTTCCATGTCTCCAAAGTAAAGGTTTGCCCCCGTTATTGAAGTTTGATGCTCAAAAAAACATTGCTTCCATATTATCAACTTTGTGGACTCATCAGTCCGAAAGGTCTTGGTTAAAACTTATAGCTTCGGCAAACATTTCGCTCATATTTAACACATTTGAGACATCCCAACTGGAAAGATCTTGGTTGAATTTAGTAGCACCTTGAAACATGCCGACCACTTCTTTGAACTTTACGGTACCCGCAAAAGTCAACGGAATGAATTCGTTGGAGGCTACACCGTTGCTAAATTCTTTGGCGTTATTAAACATTAAATATAAATTTTTAACATTCGAAACATCTCAATAATTGAGATTTTGATTAAAATGGATGGTATCTTCAAAAACTCTCTCCAAAGATGTGATTTGAGACGGCAAATAGTAAGGGACAGACTTCACAATTTTTGGCATTTTCGGAAGTCTAATCTCCCCATTTTCATGTTTATAGAAACCAAATTCTAAAATTTCTTCTGTTTGCACATCTGACAAATCAATAGCTTCAGTTTGCAAAATCCTATTAGATTGGAACTCACGGTACAAAGTTGGACGTTTCGTAACGTTGTGTTTTTCAAGGTCGTCTTTTAACCGGGTAATTTCTTTATCTTTTTTTTGAAGTTTCCCTTCTAAATCACTTATTTGTTCTTGAAAACCACTAATTTCTTTGTTTAATTTTGCAATTTCATCAATTTTTGTTTTTAACTCGTCTGCTTGTTTGGCATTTTTTTCTTTTAAATCTTGAATTTTTTTTTGCTTTGCTTCAAGATTGGTAACATCGGTTTTGATTGTTTCAAAAAGGACTTTGGTAATTGCAAAACTTTGGTTAAAAATGAATTGAATTTGTTTTGAATTTAAAAGGGTTGGGTTTTGAATTTCGATAGAATTCGCTCAACCCTTAATTTGCTCAATTTCAGGAATTTGTTCTGAATGGATTACAGACTCATTTGGTTGAACTTTAACAAACATTTCTAGTTGATCCTTCAAATATTTCACTAGATAAATTGTTTTGTTTTTCAACTCTAAAATTCCCAAATTACGAATTTTGGTGTTAAAAAAGTCTTT
>NW_019216903.1:0-1330 GCF_002532875.2 Varroa jacobsoni | reverse complement strand
GTCCTGAGACTTGGCCAGTGGGGGACTTATTTAAATTTTAACTTCTTTGTATGTGGAAGTGTTGTCCTAAAACATGGCCAAAAAAAACGTTTGTATTAACCACTTCCTTGTATCTTCATGAAACTTAGCTAGAGAACACTTCTTTAAGTTTTAACAACTTTTCTGTGTGAGGGAACTCTGTCCTGAGACTTGGCCAACGAGAACTTGGGTTTTAGCAAATATATTGCATGTAAGGTTCTGTATTGAAACATGACCAAAGAGGTTTCCTTGACTTTTAATAATTTTGTTGTATGCGGAAATCTTGTCTGAAACTTGGCTAAAGGAAACTTGTTTGAGTGTTAACAACTTTTGTTTGTATGAGGAAACTCTGTCCTGAGACTTGGCCAATGGGGGACTTATTTAAGTTTTAACTTCTTTGTATGTGGAAATGTTGTCCTAAAACATGGCCAAAAAAAAACGTTTGTTTTAACCACTTCTTTGTATCTTCATGAAGCTTAGCTAGAGAACACTGGTTTAGGTTTTAACAACTTTTCTGTGTGAGGGAATTCTATCCTGAGACTTGACCAACAAGAACTTGGGTTTTAGCAAATATATTGCATGTAAGGTTCTGTATTGAAACATGACCAAAGAGGTTTCCTTGACTTTTAACAATTTTGTTGTATGCGGAAATTTTGTCTGAAACTTGGCTAAAGGAAGCTTGTTTGAGTGTTAACAACCTTTGATTGTATGAGGAGACTCTGTCCTGAGACTTGGCCAATGGGGGACTTATTTAAGTTTTAACTTCTTTGTATATGGAAATGTTGTCCTAAAACATGGCCAAAAAAAAACGTTTGTTTTGATCACTTCTTTGTATTTTCATGAAACTTAACTAGAGCACACTGGTTTAAGTTTTAACAACTTTTCTGTGTGAGGGAACTCTATCCTGAGACTTGACCAACGAGAACTTGGGTTTTAGCAAATATATCGCCTGTAAGATTCTGTTTTGAAATATGGCCAAAAAAGATTTCCTTGACTTTTAACAATTTTGTTGTATGCGGAAATTTTGTCTGAAGCATGACTAACGGAAGCTTGTTTGAGTGTTAACAACTTTTGTTTGTATGAGGAAACTCTGTCCTGAGACTTGGCCAATGGGGGACTTATTTAAGTTTTAACTTCTTTGTATGTGGAAATGTTGTCCTAAAACATGGCCAATAAAAAACGTTTGTTTTAACCACTTCTTTGTATCTTCCTGAAACTTAGCTAGAGAATACTTGTTTATGTTTTAACAGCTTTTCTGTATGAGGAAACTCTATTTTGAGACTTGACCAACGAGAACTTGAGTTTTGCCAAC
>NW_019216902.1:0-1331 GCF_002532875.2 Varroa jacobsoni | reverse complement strand
AAGTTTCAGGACAGAGTTTCCTCATACAAGCAAAAGTTAACACTCAAACAAGCTTCCTTTAGCCAAGTTTCAGACAAAATTTCCGCTTACAACAAAATTGTTAAAAGTCAGGGAAATCTTTTTTGGCCATACTTCAAAACAGAATCTTAACGGAATATATTTGCTAAAACCCAAGTTCTCGTCGGTCAAGTCTCAAAATAGAGTTTCCTCATACAAAAAGCTACCAAAACTTAAACAAGTATTCTCTAGCTAAGTTTCAGGAATATACAAAGAAGTGGTTAAAATAAACGTTTTTTTTTTGGCCATGCTTTAGGACAACATTTCCACATATAAAGAAGTTAAAACTTATATAAGTCCCCCATTGGCCAAGTCTCAGGACAGAGTTTCCTCGTACAAACAAAAGTTGTTAACACTCAAACAAGCTTCCTTTAGCCAAGTTTCAGACAAAATTTCCGCATACAACGAAATTGTTAAAAGTCAAGGAGATCTTTTTGATCATATTTCAAAACAGAATCTTACATGTAATATATTTGTTAAAACTCAAAGAAGTTCTCGTTAGCCAAGTCTCAAAATAGAGTTTCCTCATACAGAAAAGCTGTTAAAACTTAAACAAGTATTCTCTATCTAAGTTTCAGGAAGATACAAAGAAGTGGTTAAAACAAACGTTTTTTTTTGGTCATGTTTTAGGACAACATTTCCACATACAAAGAAGTTAAAACTTAAATAAGTCCCCCATTGGCCAAGTCTCAAGACAGAGTTTCCTCATATAAGCAAAAGTTGTTAACACTCAAACAAGCTTCCTTTAGCCAAGTTTCAGACAAAATTTCCGCTTACAACGAAATTGCTAAAAGTCAAGGAAATCCTTTTGGCCATATTTCAAAACAGAATCTGAACGTAATATATTTGTTAAAACCCAGGTTCTCGTTGGTCAAGTCTCAAAATAGAGTTTCCTCATACAGAACAGCTGTTAAAACTTAAACAAGTATTCTCTAGCTATGTTTCAAGAACATAGAAGTGGTTAAAACAAACGTTTTTTCTGGCCATATTTTAGGACAACATTTCTATATACAAAGAGGTTAGAACTTATAAGTCCCCCATTGGCCAAGTCTCAGAACAGAGTGTTCTCATACGAACAAAAGTTGTTAACACTCAAATAAGCTTCCTTTAGCCAAGTTTCAGGCAAAATGACCGCATACAACAAAATTGTTAAAAGTCAAGGAAATCTTTTTTGGCCATACTTCAAAATAGAATCTTAACGAAATATATTTGCTAAAACCCAAGTTCTCGTTGGTCAAGTCTCAAAAAGAGTTTCCTCATACAAAAAAGCTACT
>NW_019216900.1:0-1331 GCF_002532875.2 Varroa jacobsoni | reverse complement strand
TCAAATGTAGTAATACCTGTTACAATTACAGGTTTAAATACATTTCAATCAGGTGTTAATACTGCTTCAAATAAAAGTAGAAGTTTAACTGGTAACTTCAACAATATAACTATAAATAATTGTATACAATTACCTGCACCAACAGTTTCAGCAAATCCTATCTGTGAAGGTAATACTGCAAATTTAACCGCTAGCACAGCTACACCTAATCCACACTTTTCATGGTTTAGTGATGCATCAGGAGGAACTACAATTTCTAATTCAAATATTTATTCTACTCCTATATTAAATACCAATACAACTTACTATGTATCATATTCCTCAAATGCTGGTACTGGTTGCAACAGTCCTCGTACTTCAACTACAGTAATAGTTAATAAAAAGAGTGTTATTGGTGATTTTTTTATATTAGGAGATACATCAAATTGTCCTGGTACTTCAACAACATATACAATCTCTCCCGTTTTGGCAGATACAAGATATTACTGGATAGTTGATAGTGGTTTAAGTGTAAAATATGTTAATAGTCAATCAACTCAAATAACAGCGTATTTTCCTGATATGCCAGGAACACAATATACAATAAAAGCTTTAGCAATTAACTCTTGTGGAAACACTAATGAAGAAAGTTTACCTATATCTATTACTAAAGATTTACCCAATAAACCTAAGTTGACTTGTTCAAACAACGATAATTGTGCTACTCTGAATTTGCAAACAGAGCCAATATCAGGAGAAAGTGTAAGCTGGAATAATGGAGGAACAATAATAGAAAATATTACGAGTATAACAAGAGCAATTGATAAGCAAGTTTATGTAACAATTAGCAAAAACGGATGTAGTTATACTGATAATTATTTTCCCAAAACTTGTGTTGATGGAACTCCAACAACTTCTGGTATATCCAATCCATCTGTAATTACTGATTTTGCCTTATACCCTAACCCCAATAATGGTGTATTTAGTTTTGAATCAAAAGGAGGGATAGGTAAAGCATTTGTAATTAATTCATTAGGAGTTGTTTTATTTGATATGTCACTTGAAGAATCTAAAACAAAATATGATGTTAACTTGTCTAATTTACCTTCAGGAATTTATATATTAAAAGTTAGCGAAGGAGATAACTCAAACAGTACATCTTTTATTGTTAAATAAAAACCACATCAAAAATTTTACATCTATTTTAGAGCTAAAGGAAATCCCTTTAGCTCTTTTTATTTTGTATAAACTCAAATAAAACCTTATTTTTATAAAATTTTATACATCTACCAACAATGACGATTTCCTTTATTGAATTAGATTTCCATCATGATGTAGTGGATGGGTTTTGT
>NW_019216898.1:0-1336 GCF_002532875.2 Varroa jacobsoni | reverse complement strand
CATACCTCCAAGGTAATTCTGGATTATTTTCAATATCTTGAATTGTGATATTTGGATTACGTGTAATAGCTGTCCAATTCCAATTTTCGTCTAAATTTTCTTTAAGGAAATGAATTGTTATATTTGGGTTAAAACTGATCATTCTACATATCCAAGGTAAATTAGTATTATTTATAATATCATCCGTTTTTATATTTGGATTACAACTAATACATCTCCAATTCCAAGGTTTATCTAAATTTTTTTTAATAAAATCAATATTTATATTTGGATTTAAACTAATCCATCTCCAATTCCAATCCAAATTAGGATTATCTATAATATCTTGAATTCTTATATTTGAATTTCTACTAATAGCTTCCCAATCCCAATTTTTATCTAAATTATCTTTAATGAAATCAATATTTATATTTGGATTTAAACTAATCCATCTCCAATTCCAAGGTAAATCAGGATTATCTATAATATCTTGTAATTTTATATTTGGATTTCTACTAATAGCTTTCCAATCCCAATTTTTACCTAAATTATCTTTAATGAAATGGATTGTTATATTAGTATTATAACTGATAAAATGCCAATCCCAAGGTAAATCAGTATTATCTATAATATCTTGTAATGTAATATTTGAATTAGAGCTAACATATTTCCAATTCCATTCTTTATCTAAAGTGTTTTTAATCAAATCTATAAATTTCATTTTATAAATGATTATTTAAATTAAATAATCATTTTTATATAAATATTTCATCAAATTCGAATAAAGGTTTGTTTGTTATTAAATTTTTATAAACTGATTGTAATTTTAAATTATCAACATCTTGTATTATATTTGTTAATATATCTAAAAATTCTTTTTTATCTGTTTTAATAGTTGTATTTATATTTATATTTATATCAGGATCTATCTTAACACCATAAGATAACAATTCTTTATATTTGTTTGATTTTTTAAAGAATTTCCATTGTTCATTATTTATAAATTCAATAATTAGTCTAATTTTTTTATTTTTACATTCATTTATATCAAATTCTTCTATATTTTCATATTTTAATTTTATAATAAATTTTTGTAATAAATTTAAATTAATATCTTTTATATTAATTCCACTTTTATTTACATCTAATAACAATAATCTTTTTTTAGAATTATCACTTGCACTATTAAATATACTTCCACAATATATAAAACTTCCAGTATGATTATTATCTCTCATATCTTGTGATACATTTGTAATTAATTGTTGACCATGTATATGACCACTAACACATAATGGATAATCTATATTCCATGTTTCTGTATCATTAACAATTAAGGGTCCAAACTTTGCTCCAT
>NW_019216897.1:0-1334 GCF_002532875.2 Varroa jacobsoni | reverse complement strand
CTCCAACGAGATTGGTCATCTGGACATTGAGGTAAAGGAGAAAGTCATGTGCTACTTGAAAGCTCCAACGAGTTTGGTCGTATGATTGTTGTGACAAGGAATAGTGCCATCTAATATTTGAAAGCTCCACCGAAATTGGTCATCTGGACGTTGCGATAAAGAAGAAAGTCATCTGATACTTGAAAGCTCCAACGAGTTTGGTCGTCTGATCGTTGTGACAGGAAATAGTGTCATCTGGTATTTGAAAGTTCCAACGAGTTTGGTTGCCTGGATGTTGTGGTGTCATCTGATACTTGAAAGCTCCAATAAGTTTGGTTGTCTGGTCGTTATGACAAGGAATAGTGCCATCTGGTATTTAAAAGCTCCAACGGGTTTGGCCATCTGGATATTGTGGTAAAGAAGAAAGGCATCTGGCACTTGAAAGCTCCAACGAGTTTGGTCGTCTGGACCTTGTGGTAAAGAAGAAAGCCATCTGATACCTGAAGGTTCCAACGAGTTTGGTAGTCTGATCGTTGTGACAGGAAATAGTGTCATCTGGTATTTGAAAGTTCCAACGAGTTTGGTCGCCTGGACGTTGTGGTGTCATCTGATACTTGAAAGCTCCAATAAGTTTGGTTGCCTGGTCGTTATGACAAGGAATAGTGTCATCTGGTATTTGAAAGCTCAAACGAGTTTGGCCCTCTGGATATTGTGGTAAAGAAGAAAGTCACCTGATACTTGAAAGTTCCAACGAGTTTAGTTGTCTGGTTGTTATGACAAGGAATAATACCATATGATACTTGAAAGCTCCAACGAGTTTGGTCGTCTGATCGTTGTGACAGGAAATAGTGTCATCTGGTATTTGAAAGCTCCAACGAGTTTGGTGGGCTGGACCTTGTGGTAAAGAAGAAAGTCACCTGATACTTGAAAGCTCCAACGAGTTTGGTCGTCTGGACCTTGTGGTAAAGAAGAAAGCCATCTGATACTTGAAAGCTCCAACGAGTTTGGTCGTCTGATCGTTGTGACAGGAAATAGTGTCATCTGGTATTTGAAAGTTCCAACGAGTTTGGTCGCCTGGACGTTGTGATGTCATCTGATACTTGAAAGCTCAAACGAGTTTGGCCATCTGGATATTGTGGTAAAGAAGAAAGTCACCTGATACTTGAAGGCTCCAACGAGTTTAGTTGTCTGGTTGTTATGTCAAGGAATAGTACCATCTGATACTTGCAAGCTCCAACGAGTTTGGTCATCTGGTCATTGTGGTAAAGAAGAAAGCCATCTGATACCTGAAGGCTCCAACGAGTTTGGTCGTCTGGACGTTATGGTAAAAAAGAAAGCCATCTGGTATTTGAAAG
>NW_019216896.1:0-1337 GCF_002532875.2 Varroa jacobsoni | reverse complement strand
TAGCAATTTGGGTTTACAATTTCTAATAAAATATTGTCTAAATATATTGTTGAAATATTATTACTGATGCTTCTAAATCGTATTCTTGCTTGTTTGATTCCGTTTAAAACGGGTAAATCATATTTGATTTTTTTCCAATCTGATTGTTGAGGAATGAAATTGTTTTTGTCACTTATTGTAGTAATTAGTCTATTTCCGGTGAGTGTATCAAAAGGTGTAAAAATGTCTGATTTGCAATTGTTTGAATACATTAATATTAATGTATCAGTAATTTTGTTTACGACATTTGGATATGCCAAATCAAATAGTAAAACTGGGTTATATAAGTTTTTTAGATTCATAAAAGGCGAATCAAAATCGGTGAAACTATGAGTTGTTTTAAACACCGAGTTGTCACATTTCAAAGATTGAAAACTATTGTTTCCTTTGGTATTAATTTCCCAGTGAATGAGCGAGTCAGAGCTTGTTTCGAGCCAAGTATCATTGTTTGTTTCAAAATCATTAGTGAGTGGAAGTGATGCGATAACTGTTTTATGGCAACCTTTTGAGTTAAAAAGATTAAGTCTGTTTGGGCTTACTTGAAGTACAGTATGCATCCTTTGTCCCTGATTTTTAGTGAATAGATTCATGCAATTATCCGCAGAATAATCCATATAATTGTTCGGAGCAATGAATGTGGTGTTATTATTACAAACAGATATATCTGAAACGCAACTCATATTTGCTACGGTTGCATTTTCTTGTATTGGCGTATCGTCACAATAATCATCGCCGCACTCTGCATCCCCCCAAGTGTGCTTTAAACCCAACCAATGCCCAATTTCATGAGTGGCCGATCTTCCATATTTATATAAATTTTTTGCTCCTGTTGCAGTGCCTATTTCTCTTCCAAAAGTTTGATAATGGATTACTACACCGTCGGTAGTTGCCCCATTTGCATAAGCAGACAAGCCAGGTAAGCCTGTGTAATTAGGGAATTGGGCATAACCTATAACTCCACCAGACAATCTACAAACCCAAATATTCAAATATTCATCACTTGGCCAATATCCCAATGATTTCAGGGTTATATTGTCTAAATTCATATCAAATGAAAATTGACTAGAGTAGTGTCTTGTAATACCAGTTGTTGGATTGCAATTCGGATCTCTACTCGCAAGTTGGAATTCTATTCTTATGTCATCTCCAACAGGATTGGTATTATAACCCATAGTTCCTGTTTTTCTTCTATAATCTTCATTTAGTACATCAATTTGAGATTTAATTTGTTCGTCGCTAATATTGTTATTGTCGTTTCCTCCAACTGTTCCAGATTTATTGTTGTGAATAACATGTAC
>NW_019216894.1:0-1338 GCF_002532875.2 Varroa jacobsoni | reverse complement strand
CATGACCAGAAAAAACGTTTGTTTTAACCACTTCTATCTTCTTGAAACTTAGCTAGAGAATACTTGTTTAAGTTTTAACAGCTTTTCTGTATGAGGAAACTCTATTTTGAGACTTGACTAACGAGAACTTGGGTTTTAGCAAATATATTGCATGTAAGATTCTGTATTGAAATATGGCCAAAAAGATTTCCTTGATTTTTAACAATTTTGTTGTAAGCGGAGATTTTGTCTGAAACTTGGCTAAAGGAAGCTTGTTTGAGTGTTAACAACTTTTATTTGTACGAGGAAACTCTGTCCTGAGACTTGGCCAATGGGGGACTTATTTAGGTTTTAACTTCTTTGTATGTGGAACTGTTGTCCTAAAACATGGCCAAAAAAAAACGTTTGTTTTAACCACTTCTTTGTATCTTCCTGAAGCTTAGCTAGAGAACACTTGTTCAAGTTTTAACAACTTTTCTGTGTGAGGGAATTCTATCCTGAGACTTGACCAACGAGAACTTGGGTTTTAGCAAATATATTGCATGTAAAATTCTGTATTGAAATATGGCCAAAAAGATTTCCTTGATGTTTAACAATTTTGTTGTAAGCGGAAATTTTGTCTGAAACTTGGCTAAAGGAAGCTTGTTTGAGTGTTAACAACTTTTGTTTGTATGAGGAAACTCTGTTCTGAGACATGGCCAATGGGGGACTTATTTAAGTTTTAATTTCTTTGTATGTGGAAATGTTGTCCTAAAACATGGCCAAAAAAAACATTTGTTCTAACCACTTCTTTGTATCTTCCTGAAACTTAGCCAGAGAACACTTGTTTAAGTTTTAACAACTTTTCTGTCTGAGGGAACTCTATCCTGAGACTTGGCCAACGAGAACTTCTTTAAGCTTTAACAAATATATTGCATGTAAGGTTCTGTTTTGAAATATGACCAAAAAGATTTCCTTGATGTTTAACAATTTTGTTGTAAGCGGAAATTTTGTCTGAAACTTGGCTAAAGGAAGCTTGTTTGAGTGTTAACAACTTCTGTTTGTATGAGGAAACTCTGTCCTGAGACTTGGTCAATGGGGGACTTATTAAGTTTTAACTTCTTTGTATGTGGAAATGTTGTCCTAAAGCATAGCCAAAAAAAAAAAACGTTTGTTTTAACCACTTCTTTGTATCTTCATGAAACTTAGCTAGAGAACACTGGTTTAAGTTGTAACAACTTTTCTGTGTGAAAGAACTCTATCCTGAGACTTGACCAACGAGAACTTGGGTTTTAGCAAATATATTGCCTGTAAGATTCTGTCTTGAAATATGGCCAAAAAGATTTCCTTGATGTTTAACAGTTTTGTTGTAAGCGGAAA
>NW_019216892.1:0-1338 GCF_002532875.2 Varroa jacobsoni | reverse complement strand
AAGAACAGAATTTGACTCACACTCACTTTAACTAAATCATCCAAACAATAAAAAATAAGGACATATTGGAGCTAAACTACCCACTGCCCGGGTAGTTGGACTTGCTCCACCACCTTGATTGGAAGCAGAATTGGCAATTTCAGCATGGGAATAACAAGCTGCGGTTGCGAAATTGGCAGAGCCTAATACACTTCGAATACTTAACCAATAAAACACACCACCAGTCAAAGCAATGTTCATGTTCACTCCAAAATATCCAGCAGTATTGGGTACAAATGAACCACCGTCCAAACGAGCATTGGCTAGATTGTAAATGTCTAAATAGAAAGTATCACTTGCATTTGGTTGAGTAACCAAACACTTCATTTTCTTAACTGTGATATTGTATTTAGGCATAAACTTGACAGAATATGTGCCTTGATAATTGGCTAATTGTCCTGATATTAAAGCATTCGGAAAGTTTTCCATCACAGGATTTACAATACCCGAACCACCACTATTGCCAAGATTCAAACTAGCAATATAATCTACTACAGCCTTTGAGTTGGGATAATGAACGGTATCACCAGCCGAAATGACACTAGTTTTATTAGCACTGTTTTCTGGAGTATAATTTAAATCTTCACTTATCAATACCCAACCAGAATATTGAAGAGCGATTAAAAACACCTTTTGATTTTGTCTATTTAAAGTAATTGGCCTTTCAAAACCACTTGCATCAAATGCTCCAGATATATTAACTATTTTATCAGTATTGCTATGAATGAGGATAACTTTGTTAAAGTCATTATTTGTAATTGGAGGTAATGACCTATTGATACTTAAAGCAGGTGTACTGGTGGTAATGAAATTTACCTTGCCAATGGTAAAAGAACCCTCTTCATCATAGACATAAATTCTATCATTTAGAAAAGCATCAATGTCTAAACCCACATAACTAGAACCAGTCCAGCGATATGTCTTATTGCTACTTTTATCTACATAGATAATACTTGAAGCACCTAATGTTGGGAAAAGAGCGATATTGTCAAACTCTAATACATCATCTACATAACTTGGTAATTGAGAGGCAGGAACTTTTCCACCTACTAAATCAGCCTTTGTGACTAAATCTGAAAATCTTACAGCATCTACAATTCCATAATCTGACAATTGATTACCTACTATAAAAGCAAGTCTCCAACTTCCATGATTCTTATGAAAATAAGCTGTTTTACCTAAACCATTGTTATTACCTCCTTCACTACCACCACCAATGGTAGAAATATTACTTGGATTTGGGAATATTCCACCAAGAATATGTACCCCATAACCCTGAGAATCTTCAATGGCAACCCA
>NW_019216891.1:0-1336 GCF_002532875.2 Varroa jacobsoni | reverse complement strand
GACCGCCGGCACCTACATGCGCTACCGCACGATGGTGCGCGCCATCCTGGGCGTGGCCAAAGACGAGGGCTGGCTCACCGAGGTGCCCAAGCTGCGCACCAGCAAGGACCGCAAGCCGCGCGCCCGCATGTGGCTCACGCCCGAGCAGTGGGACAAGCTCTACCTGTGCCTGCCGGCGCACCAGCGCCCCATGGCGGACTTCGGCCTGCAGACCGGCCTGCGCCAGTCGAACGTCCTAGGCCTGACCTGGGACCGTGTGGACATCGCGCGCCGGGTGGTCTGGGTCGAGGCCGAGGACATGAAGGGCAGCGAGGCCGTGGCCGTGCCCCATCAACGACCGGGCCGTGAGCATCCTGGAGGCTTGCCTGCTCGCCGGCAGGCACGCAACCCACGTCTTCACGTTCCGCGGCAAACCGATCACGGAGATCAAGACCGGCTTCCAGGCTGCGTGCGTGAAGGCCGGCGTCGCGAGCTACGTCACCGACGACAAAGGGCGCGTGCGCTACGAGGGCTTCACCTGGCACGGCCTGCGGCACACCTTCGCCACCTGGCACACACAGAACGGCACGCCCGATGGTGTCCTGCAGAAGCTGGGCGCCTGGAAGGACCCGCGCATGGTCAAGAACTACGCACACCACAGCCCTGGGTTCTGGCCCAGTTCGCCAACAACAACCTCAAGAAGTGACCTCATGCAACGCAACACTGAACCCCGCACCGGGGCGAGCGCCAGCCAAGAGACGCCCAAACCCTGCAGAAGCCCTTACTGCGAGTGCTCGCAAGGTGCCTGCACCCACCCCGGCTTCTACGACGCGCGAGAACAGCCGGTGAGCGACACGTCGCGCATCTGCTTGGGCTGCGGCACGAAGGTGCTGCCCGGCGAAGACCTGACCTGCGGGCACTGAAAGGACTGTATGAACAACGAGAAAATTCTGGCGCTGCGCGAAGAGCTGCACCGCACTTTCCGCGAGCTGGGCTACACCACCAACGGGCAGACGTCTGATCTGCTGGACATCGTGTTCGACACGCTGACGCCCGAGCGTCTGGCCAGCCAGGCTGTGCCGAGTGGCCTGGTCAAGCGCAACGTCTTCGACGCGATCCGCGCGGCCTACGACCTGGGCTACAAAGACTCCCGCAACGCCAAGGCTGTGCCGGGCGACGGCGCACCCGGCTACAAAGGCCGCGACGTCGAGACCGACCACGGTGGTGCGCTGCTGAATTTGCTGGTCCGACGGCTCCCTCCTGGCTGGGTGCCGCTGACCATCGAGCACGAGCCTGGGCACCCGGAAGAGGTTGCCTTCGGCCCGCAGCGCATGATGGACCGACTCAAGAAGTGGCT
>NW_019216887.1:0-1343 GCF_002532875.2 Varroa jacobsoni | reverse complement strand
AATTTCTTGACTTTTAACGATTTTGTTGTAAGCGGCAATTTTGTCTGAAACTTGGCTAAAGGAAGCTTGCTTGACTGTTAACAACTTTTGTTTGTATGAGGAAACTTTGTTCTGAGGCTTGGCCAATGGGGGACTTATATAAGTTTTAACTTCTTTGTATGTGGAAATGTTGTCCAAAAACATGGCCAGAAAAAATGTTTGTTTTAACCAATTCTTTGTATCTTCCTGAAACTTAGCTAGAGAATACTTGTTTAAGTTTTAACAACTTTTCTGTGTGAGGAAACTCTATACTGAGACTTCACCAACGAGAACTTGAGTTTTAGCAAATATATTATATGTAAGATTCTGTTTGTAATATGGCCAAAAAAAATTTCTTGACTTTTAACAATTTTGTTGTAAGCGGCAATTTTGTCTGAAACTTGGCTAAAGGAAGCTTGCTTGACTGTTAACAACTTTTGTTTGTATGAGGAAACTCTGTTCTGAGACTTGGCCAATGGGGGACTTGTATAAGTTTTAACTTCTTTGTATGTGGAAATGTTGTCCAAAAACATGGCCAGAAAAAATGTTTGTTTCAACCAATTCTTTGTATCTTCCTGAAACTTAGCTAGAGAATACCTGTTTATGTTTTAACAACTTTTCTGTGTGAGGAAACTCTATACTGAGACTTGGCCAACGAGAACTTGAGTTTTAGCAAATATATTACATGTAAGATTCTGTTTTGAAATATGGCCAAAAAGATTTTCTTGACTTTTAACGATTTTGTTGTAAGCGTTTTTTCTGGCCATGTTTTAGGACAACATTACCACATATAAAGAAGTTTGTAAAACTCAAATAAGTCCCCCATTGGCCAAGTCTCAGAAGAGAGTTTCCTCGTACAAAAAAGTTGTTAACAGGTGTGAAACAAGCTTTTTTTAGCTAAATTTCAGGACAAAATTTCCGCTTACAACAAAATTGTTAGAAGTCAAGGAAATCTTTTTGGCAATATTTCAAAACAGAACCTTATATGCAATATATTTCCTAAAACTCAAGGAAGTCTCAGGATCGAGCTCCCTCACACAGAAAAATTGTTAAAACTTAAACAAATGTTCTCTAGCTAAGTTTCAGGAAGATACAAAGAAGTGGTTAAAACAAATGTTTTTTTTCTGGCCATGCTTCAGGACAACATTACCACTTACAAAGGAGTTGGTAAAACTCAAATAAGTCCCCCATTGGCCAAGTCTCAGAACAGAGCTTCCTCATACAAAAAAGTTGTTAACACTCAAAGAAGCTTCCTTTATCTAAGTTTCAGGACAAAATTTCTGCCTACAACAAAATTGTTGGAAGTCAAGGAAATTTTTTTGGCC
>NW_019216884.1:0-1345 GCF_002532875.2 Varroa jacobsoni | reverse complement strand
GTCAGGATAGAGTTCCCTCACACAGAAAAGTTGATAAAACTTGAACAAGCTTCCTTTAGCTAAGTTTTAGGACAGAAGTTCCACATACAAAGAAGCGGTTAAAACAAACGTTTTTTCTGGCCGTGCTTTAGGACAACATTTCCACATGCGAAGAAGCTGTTAAAACTCAAATAAGTTCCCGATTGGCCAAGTCTCAGAAGAGAGTTTCCTCATACAAAAAAAGTTGCTAACATTCAAACAAGCTTCCTCTAGGCAAGTTTCAGGACAAAATTTCCGCATACAACAAAATTGTTAAAAGTCAAGGAAGTCTTTTTGGCCATATTTCAAAACAGAACCTTACATGCAATATATTTGTTAAAACTCAAAGAAGTTCTCGTTGCCCAAGTCTCAAGATAGAGTTCCCTCACACAGAAAAGTTGTTAAAACGTAAACAAGTGTTTTCCAGCCAAGTTTCGGAAAGATATAAAGAAGTGGTTAAAACAAACGTTTTTTTTGGCTATGTTTTAGAACAACATTTCCACATGCAAAGAAGTTGTTAAAACCCAAATAAGTCCCCCATTGGCCAAGTCTCAGAACAGAGTTTCCTCATACAAAAAAAAGTTGCTAACACTCAGACAAGCTTTCTCTAGCCAAGTTTCAGGACAAAATTTACACTTACAACAAAATTGTTAAAAGTCAAGGAAATCTTTTTGGCCATATTTCAAAAGAGAACCTTACATGCAATATATTTGTTAAAACTCAAAGAAGTTCTCGTTGGCCAAGTCTCAGGATAGAATTCCCTCACACAGAAAAGTTGTGAAAACTTAGATAAGCTTCCTTTAGCTAAGTTTCAGGACAAAATTTCCCCATAAAACAAAATTGTTAAAAGACAAGGAAATCTTTTTGACCATATTTCAAAAGAGAACCTTACATGCAATATATTTGTTAAAGCTCAAAGAAGCTCCCGTTGGCCAAGTCTCAGGATAGAGTTCCCTCACAGAGAAAAGTTGTTAAAACTTAAACAAGTGTTTTCTAGCTAAGTTTCAGCACAGAAGTTCCACATACAAAGAAGTGGTTAAAACAAACGTTTTTTTCCTGGCCATGTTTTAGGACAACATTACCACATGCAAAGAAATTGTTAAAACTCAAATAAGTCCCCCATTGGCCAAGTCTCAGAACAGAGTTTCCTCATACAAAAAAAAAGTTGCTAGCACTCAAACAAGCTTCCTCTAGCCAAGTGTCAGGACAAAATTTCCGCATACAACAAAATTGTTAAAAGTCAGGGAAATCTTTTTGGCCATATTGCAAAACAGAACCTTACATGCAATATATTTGTTAAAACTCAAAGAAGTTCTCGTTGCCCAAG
>NW_019216883.1:0-1348 GCF_002532875.2 Varroa jacobsoni | reverse complement strand
AAGGAAATCTTTTTGGTCATGTTTCGAAACAGAACCTTACACGTAGTATATTTGTTAAAACTCTAAGAAGTTCTCGTTGGCCAAGTCTCAGGATAGAGTTCCCTCACACAGAAAAGTTGTTAAAACTTGAACAAGTGTTCTCTAGCTAAGTTTCAGGAAGATACAAAGAAGTGGTTAAAACAAACGTTTTTTTTTGGCCATGTTTTAGGACAACATTTCCACATACAAAGAAGTTAAATAAGTCCCCTATGGGCCAAGTCTCAGGACAGAGTTTCCTCATACAAACAAAAGTTGTTAACACTCAAACAAGCTTCCTTTAGCCAAGTTTCAGACAAAATTTCCGCGTACAACAAAATTGTTAAAAGTCAAGGAAACCTCTTTGGTCATGTTTCAATACAGAACCTTACACGCAATATATTTGGTAAAACTCAAGTTCTCGTTGGTCAAGTCTCAGGATAGAGTTCCCTCACACAGAAAAGCTGCTAAAACCTAAACCAGTGTCCTCTAGCTAAGTTTCATGAAGATACAAAGAAGTGGTTAAAACAAACGTTTTTTTTTTGGCCATGTTTTAAGACAACATTTCCACATACAAAGAGGTTAAAATTTAAATAAGTCCCCTACTGGCCAAGTCTCAGGACAGAGTTTCCTCATACAAACAAAAGTTGTTAACACTCAAACAAGCTTCCGTTAGCCAAGTTTCAGACAAAATTTCCGCATACAACAAAATTGTTAAAAGTCAAGGAAACCTCTTTGGTCATGTTTCAATACAGAACCTTACATGTAGTATATTTGCTGAAACCCAAGTTCTCGTTGGTCAAGTCTCAAAATAGAGTTTCCTCATACAGAAAAGCTGTTAAAACTTAAACAAGTATTCTCTAGCTAAGTTTCATGAAGATACAAAGAAGTGGTTAAAACAAACGTTTTTTTTTGGCCATGTTTTAAGACAACATTTCCACGTACAAAGCAGTTAAAACTTATATAAGTCCCCCATTGGCCAAGTCTTAGAAAAGTGTCCTCATACAAACAAAAGTTGTTAACACTCAAACAAGCTTCCTTTAGCCAAGTTTCAGACCAAATTTCCGCATACAACAAAATTGTTAAAAGTCAAGGAAATCTTTTTCGTCATATTTCAAAACAGAACCTTACATGTAATATATTTATTAAAACTCAAAGAAGTTCTCGTTGGTCAAGTCTCAGGATAGAGTTCCCTCACACAGGAAAGTTGTTAAAACTTAAACCAGTGTTCTCTAGCTAAGTTTCATGAAGATACAAAGAAGTGGTTAAAACAAACGTTTTTTTTTGGCCATGTTTTAGGACCACATTTCCACATACAAAGAAGTTAAAATTT
>NW_019216882.1:0-1348 GCF_002532875.2 Varroa jacobsoni | reverse complement strand
AAAGGAAACTTGTTTGAGTGTTAACAACTTTTGTTTGTATGAGAAAACTCTGTTCTGAGACTTGGCCAGTGGGGAACTTATATAAGTTTTAACTTCTTTGTACGTGGAAATGTTGTCCTAAAACATGGCTAGAAAAAATGTTTGTTTTAACCACTTCTATCTTCCTGAAACTTAGCTAGAGAATACTTGTTTAAGTTTTAACAACTTTTCTGTGTGAGGGAACTCTATCCTGAGACTTGGTCAACGAGAACTTCTTAGAGTTTTAACAAATATACTACATGTAAGGTGCTGTTTCGAAATATGACCAAAAAGATTTCCTTGACTTTTAACAATTTTGTTGTAAGCGGAAATTTTGTCTGAAATTTGGCTAAAGGAAGCTTGTTTGAGTGTTAACAACTTTTATTTGTACGAAAAAACTCTATCCTGAGACTTGGCCAATGGGGGACTTATATAAGTTTTAACTTCTTTGTATGTGGAAATGTTGTCCTAAAACATGGCTAGAAAAAATGTTTGTTTTAACCACTTCTATCTTCCTGAAACTTAGCTAGAGAATACTTGTTTAAGTTTTAACAACTTTTCTGTGTGAGGGAATTCTATCCTGAGACTTAGCCAACGAGAACCTCTTAGAGTTTTAACAAATATACTACATGTAAGGTTCTGTTTTGAAATATGACCAAAGAGATTTCCTTGACTTTTAACAATTTTGTTGTAAGTGGAAATTTTGTCTGAAATTTGGCTAAAGGAAGCTTGTTTGAGTGTTAACAACTTTTATTTGTATGAGGAAACTCTGTCCTGAGACTTGGCCAATGGGGGACTTATTTAAGTTTTAACTTCTTTGCATGTGGAAATGTTGTCCTAAAACATGGCCAAAAAAAAAACGTTTGTTTTAACCACTTCTTTGTATTTTCATGAAACTTAGCTAGAGCACACTGGTTTAAGTTTTAACAACTTTTCAGTGTGAGGGAACTCTATCCTGAGATTTGACCAACGAGAACTTGGGTTTTAGCAAATATATTGCCTGTAATATTCTGTTTTGAAATATGGCCAAAAAGATTTCCTTGACTTTTAACAATTTTATTGTATGCGGAAATTTTGTCTGAAACTTGACTAACGGAAGCTTGTTTGAGTGTTAACAACTTTTGTTTGTATGAGAAAACTCTGTCCTGAGACTTGGCCAATGGGGGACTTATTTAAGTTTTAACTTCTTTGTATAAGGAAATGTTGTCCTAAAACATGGCCAAAAAAAACGTTTGTTTTAACCACTTCTTTGTATCCTCCTGAAACTTAGCTAGAGAATACTTGTTTAAGTTTTAACAGCTTTTCTGTATGAGGAAACTCTATTTTGAGA
>NW_019216881.1:0-1350 GCF_002532875.2 Varroa jacobsoni | reverse complement strand
CTTCTTCACCGCAACAGCTAGATGACCAAACTTGTTAGGAGTTTCAAGTACCAGATGGCTCTCTTCCCTGCTACAATGGCTAAACGGCCAAACTCGTTAAGGTTTTCAAGTACCAGGTGGTTCTCGATAGTGATGGCAAAACTCGTTTAGGCTTTTAAGTACCAGTGATCCTCTTATCTGCCACAATGGCCAGATGGCCAAACTCATTGGAACATTGAATTACCAAATAACTTTCTTTTTCACCGCAACAGCCCGACGACCAAACATGTTAGGGCTTTCCGGTACCAGATGGTTCTCCTCCCTGCCACAATGGCTCAACGGCCAAACTCGTTAAGGTTTTCAAGTACCAGGTTGTTCTCGATGGTGATGGCAAAACTCGTTTAGGCTTTTAAGTACCAATGACCCTCTTATCTGTCACAACGACCAGATGGTCAAACTTGTTGTTACTTTGAATTACCAGATAACTTTCTTCTTCACCGCAACAGCTAGATGACCGAACTTGTTAGGAGTTTCAAGTACCAGATAGCTCCCTTCCCTACCACAACGGCTAAACGGCCAAACTCGTTAAGGTTTTCAAGTACCAGGTAGTTCTCAATGTTGATAGCAGAACTCGTTTGGACTTTTAAGTACTAATGACCCTCTTATCTGTCACAACGGCCAGATGGCCAAACTTGTTGGGACTTTGAATTACCAAATAACTTTCTTCTTCACCGCAACAGCTAGATGACCAAACTTGTTAGAGCATTCCAGTGCCAGATGGCTCTCTTCCCTGCTACAATGGCTAAACGGCCAAACTCGTTAAGGTTTTCAAGTACCAAGCGGTTCTCGATGTTGATGGCAAAACTCGCTTGGGCTTTTAAGTACCGATGACTCTCTTATCTGCCATAACGGCCAGATGGCCAGGCTCGTTGGGATTTTAAATTACCAGATAACATTCTTCTTCCCCGCAACAGCTAGATGACCAAACTTGTTAGGGCATTCCAGCACCAGATGGCTCTCCTCCCTGGTATAATGGCTCAACGGCCAAACTCGTTAAGGTTTTCAAGTACCAGGTGGTTCTCGATGGTGATGGCAAAACTCGTTTAGGCTTTTAAGTACCAATGACTCTCTTATCTGCCACAACGGCTAGATGGCCAGACTCGTTGGGACTTTAAATTACCAGATAACATTCTTCTTCACCGCAACAGCTAGATGACCAAACTCATTAGGGCATTCCACTACCAGATGGATCTCCTCCCTGGTATAATGGCTAAACGGCCAAACTCGTTAAGGTTTTCAAGTACCAGGTGGTTCTCAATGGTGATGGCAAAACTCGTTTAGGCTTTTAAGTACCAATGACCCTCTTATCTG
>NW_019216880.1:0-1350 GCF_002532875.2 Varroa jacobsoni | reverse complement strand
TATTATCAGCGTTAACATAGTTGCCAGTTCTTGTTTCATTACCACTTACTTGAATACAATCGAAGGTTATATCAGTTGACTTGTGTAAATTAAAAATACTAAGCCTTCCCTTGAGCTAAGAAACAGCGAAATTATGACATAAATGCACCACATCTGTCACTCTCGTCGATCGCGATTACAACAAACGGTAGCAAAATTTTCAAATAATAATTTATTTACTCTGTTATTTACGACGTACTTAAAAGGTGCCGTGCCTCGAGAACATAGGCAAGTTTGGTGCGCATAGGTATAACTCTTGTGTACCCATAACGGTGCGCACTGGGGTGTAAACCCATGAGGTGGTGTATTACAGAGACCAAGAGCAGATCACTTAATTTTGTCGTTGAGGTCATCTAAAGCAACCCTTAACGACAGCAAGGAACAAAAAAACTCGAAATATACGTCTTATAGTGTCTTTCCATGTGACTAAGTTTACTCTTCTGGATTTTTCTATGAGTCCCTATGTCATTTTTTCCAAAACACTATTTCATTCAAATTAAGCAGCTTTAATATTGATGACGCCTTGCGGTGGATTGGAAATTTGCCCGCAATATATTGAGCAGACATATCCATCACTCATCTATAAACTACCAGTTACTTAATATGTAAATGGTCTGCAAAAGTATATTTAATTATTTGAGAATGCACAGTAAAGTGCATGATCTTCTGGATGTTGGTGGCCCTGAAAAGGGCCGTTTTTTTCTTACTCAAGTAAAGATTCCAGTAACTTAAGCGCGCTCTCCGCGAATACGACGAGCCAGTTGGATGTCCTTAGGCATAATGGTGACACGTTTGGCATGGATGGCGCATAGATTGGTGTCCTCAAAGAGACCGACCAGATAAGCCTCGGACGCCTCCTGAAGAGCCATGACCGCCGAGCTCTGGAAACGCAGATCGGTTTTGAAATCCTGAGCGATCTCGCGCACAAGACGTTGGAAGGGCAGCTTGCGAATGAGAAGCTCAGTCGATTTCTGGTAACGACGGATCTCACGGAGAGCGACGGTACCAGGCCTGTAACGATGGGGTTTTTTTACACCGCCTGTAGCTGGAGCCGATTTACGGGCAGCCTTGGTGGCCAGCTGCTTACGGGGGGCCTTTCCGCCAGTGGACTTACGAGCGGTCTGCTTAGTACGCGCCATTTTTGACTGTCTGTTAACAGCAAATGTTGAAGACAGAGCTCGGTTTTGGACTTATATAGCGTTTAGGAAAGGGGAGTTCGATAAATGGGCAACGCCCTCTAGCGGGACGCCGCTGAAAGAAACATCCGATCATATTCACCTGATAGTTTATATTGACTATGGCAATTAACCT
>NW_019216878.1:0-1350 GCF_002532875.2 Varroa jacobsoni | reverse complement strand
GACCATGTTTTAGGACAACACGTCCACATACAAAGAAGTTAAAATTTAAATAAGTCCCCCACTGGCCAAGTCTCAGGACAGAGTTTCCTCATACAAACAAAAGTTGTTGACACTCAAACAAGCTTCCGTTAGCCAAGTTTCAGACAAAATTTCCGCATACAACAAAATTGTTAAAAGTCAAGGAAATATTTTTGGCCATATTTCAAAACAGAATCTTAACATAATATATTTGCCAAAACCCAAGTTCTCGTTGGTCAAGTCTCAAAATAGAGTTTCCTCATACAGAAAAGTTGTTAAAACTTAACCAAGTGTTCTCTATTTAAGTTTCAGGAAGATACAAAGAACGGGTTAAAACAAATGTTTTTTCTGGCCATATTTTAGGACAACATTTCCACATACAAAAAAGTTAAAATTTAAATAAGTCCCCCACTGGCCAAGTCTCAGAACAGAGTTTCCTCATACAAACAAAAGTTGTTAACAGTCAAACAAGCTTCCTTTAGCCAAGTTGCAGAAAAATTTCCACTTACAACAAAATTGTTAAAAGTCAAGGAAATCTTTTCGGCCATATTTCAAAACAGAATCTTACATGCAAGATATTTGCTAAAACCCAAGTTCTCGTTGGCCAAGTCTCAGGATAGAGTTCCCTCTCACAGAAAAGTTGTTAAAACTTAAACAAGTGTTCTCTAGCTAAGTTTCAGGAATATACAAAGAAGTGGTTAAAACAAACGTTCTTTTTGGCCATGTTTTAGGACAACATTTCCACATATAAAGAAGTTAAAACTTAAATAAGTCCCCCATTGGCCAAGTCTCAGAACAGAGTTTCCTTATACAAACAAACGTTGTTAACAGTCAAACAAGCTTCCTTTAGCCAAGTTGCAGACAAGATTTCCGCTTACAACAAAATTGTTAAAAGTCAAGGAAATCTTTTCGGCCATGTTTCAAAACAGAATTTTAATGTAATATATTTGCTAAAACCCAAGTTCTCGTTTGTCAAGTCTCAAAATAGAGTTTCCTCATACAGAAAAGTTGTGAAAACTTAACCAAGTGTTGTCTATTTAAGTTTCAGGAAGATACAAAGAACGGGTTAAAACAAACGTTTTTTCTGGCCATGTTTTAGGACAACACGTCCACATACAAAGAAGTTAAAATTTAAATAAGTCCCCCACTGGCCAAGTCTCAGGACAGAGTTTCCTCATACAAACAAAAGTTGTTAACACTCAAACAAGCTTCCGTTAGCCAAGTCTCAGACAAAATTTCCGCATACAACAAAATTGTTTAAAGTCAAGGAAATCTTTTTGACCATATTTCAAAACTCAAAAAAGTTCTCGTTGGCCAAGTCTCAGGATGGAG
>NW_019216877.1:0-1350 GCF_002532875.2 Varroa jacobsoni | reverse complement strand
GTTGTTAAAACTTAAACACAAGTGCTCCCTAGGTAAGTTTCAGGACAGAAGTTCCGCATACAAAGAAGTGGTTAAAACAAACGTTTTTTTTCTGGCCATGTTTTAGGACAACATTTCCACACACAAAGGAGTTGTTAAAACTCAAATAAGTCCCCTATTGGCCAAGTCTCAGAACAGAGTTTCCTCATACAAAAAGTAGTTAACACTCAAACAAGTTTTCTTTATCTAAGTTTCAGAACAAAACTTCCGCCTACAACAAAATTGTTGAAAGTCAAGGAAATCTTTTTCGTCATATTTCAAAATAGGATCTTACATGCAATATATTTGCTAAAGCTCAAAGGAGTTCTCATTGACCAAGTCTCAGGACAGAATTCCCTCACGCATAAGAGTTGCTAAAACTTAAACAAGTGTTCTTTAGCTAAGTTTCAGGAAGATATAAAGAAGTGGTTGAAACAAGCGTTTTTTTTCTAGCCATGTTTTAGGACAACATTTCCACATACAAAGAAGTTGGTAAAACTCAAATAAGTCCCCCATTGGCCAAATCTCAGAACAGAGTTTTCTCATACAAAAAAAGTTGTTAACACTCAAACAAGCTTCCTTTATCTAAGTTTCAGAACAAAACTTCCGCCTGCAGCAAAATTGTTGAAAGTCAAGGAAATCTTTTTGGCCATATTTCAAAACAGAATCTTACAAGCAATATATTTGCTAAAGCTCAAAGGAGTTCTCGTTGACCAAGTCTCAGGACAGAGTTCCCTCACGCAGAAAAGTTTTTAAAACTTAAACAAGTGTTCCCTAGCTAAGTTTCAGAAAGATACAACGAAGTGGTTAAAACAACCGTTTTTTTCTGGCCATGTTTTGGGACAACATTACCACATACAAAGAAGTTGGTAAAACTCAAATAAGTCCCCCATTGGCCAATTCTCAGAACAGAGTTTTCTCATACAAAAAAGTTGTTAACACTCAAACAAGCTTCCTTTATCTAAGTTTCAGAACAAAACTTCCGCCTACAGCAAAATTGTTGAAAGTCAAGGAAATCTTTTTCGTCATATTTCAAAATAGGATTCTTACAAGCAATATATTTGCTAAAGCTCAAAGGAGTTCTCGTTGACCAAGTCTCAGGACAGAGTTCCCTCACGTAGAAAAGTTGTTAAAACTTAAACAAGTGTTCTTTAGCTAAGTTTCAGGAAGATATAAAGAAGCGGTTGAAACAAGCGTTTTTTTCTAGCCATGTTTTAGGACAACATTTCCACGTACAAAGAAGTTGGTAAAACTCAAATAAGTCCCCCATTGGCCAAATCTCAGAACAGAGTTTTCTCGTACAAAAAAAGTTGTTAACACTCAAACAAGCTT
>NW_019216876.1:0-1351 GCF_002532875.2 Varroa jacobsoni | reverse complement strand
TATTTAGAAGAACCTTGTGCCGACATTGCTCCGCTATATGTTTATAAAATTGCTCAACTTGCAAAAAGTCAAGGTGTAAAAGTGTTGATGAGTGGAGCTGGTGCTGATGAACTTTGGGCTGGATATAGACGTCATATTTTAACAAAATATCCTCATTTGATAAATAATATCCCAAGCTTTGTTGCTCATTTTACCTCAAAAAATTTGGATAAACCTTTTTTTAGAAGAATAAACAAAATAATAGGCAATTCAAACGAAAGCATACTCAACCGAAATTTAGGATATTTCAAATGGCATCATGAAAATTTAATAGATACTGTTTTCAATAAATCTTTTGAGGAGAATCCATCAAAGGTTTTTTGGGACAATATTGATGCAAGTAACTACTTGTTAACCAATGTGTTGAACTGTGAACAAAACACTTATTTGCCTCGACACAACTTGTTGTATAACGACAAAATGGGTATGGCTCACGGAGTTGAAATTAGAGTTCCCTTACTTGATTTAGAATTGCTAAAATTCAGTGCAACTATTCCTTCAGCTTTGAAAATAAAAGGATTTACTGGGAAATATTTATTCAGGAAAGTAATGGAAAATTATTTACCCAAATCTATTATCAATCGCTCTAAAACTGGTTTTGGTGCACCTATTCGTGAGTTAGTAAAAAATGATTGGCAATCGAATATTGCTAGTTTAGTAAATGAATTACCTGCTGAAATATTTAATCTATCGGCAATAAATGAATTGATAGAAGACAATCAAAACAATAAAGTAGATGCAAGTTATGCTTTAATAAGTTTGAGTATGATGAAGAAGATATTAGATTTTATACATTAGATTTTAGACAAATTAATACATCTTTCGATTATTTAGCGTTTTCCTTTACAGTCTTAATTTCGTTGGTTATTTTTGTATCAAACCAAATCATTATCTCACAATATGAAAATACTTATTATTCAAACTGCATTTACTGGAGATGTGATATTGGCTACCCCAATTATCGAAAAATTGCACCAATTTTACCCTGACGCTACCATTGATTTTTTGCTAAAAAAAGGAAATGAAGGGCTTTTTACGAATCATCCAATTCTTCGAAAAGTATTGATATTCAACAAAAAAGAAGGAAAAGCAAAACGAAATCGGATTTTTGTCGAAACCAAATTTGTGTTTCGCTCCAGACAATGCCGTTATCAATCCCGATGAATAAGATCTGTGAAGATTAATTACATAATCGTATTTTTCGGATCTTATTTGTTTTATTAAACCAAACTTCTTTTTTGCTTTTCCTTCTTTTTTGTTGAATATCAATACTTTTCGAAGAATTGGATGATTCGTAAAAAGCACTTCATTT
>NW_019216875.1:0-1349 GCF_002532875.2 Varroa jacobsoni | reverse complement strand
CAGAACCTTACATGTAGTATATTTGCTAAAACTCTAAGAAGTTCTCGTTGGCCAAGTCTCAGGATAGAGTTCCGTCACATAGAAAAGTTGTTAAAACTTGAACAAGTGTTCTCTAGCTAAGTTTCAGGAAGATACAAAGAAGTGGTTAAAACAGACGTTTTTTTTGGCCATCTTTTAGGACAACATTTCCACATACAAAGAAGTTAAAACTTAAATAAGTCCCCCATTGGCCAAGTCTCAGGACAGAGTTTCCTCATACAAACAAAAGTTGTTAACACTCAAACAAGCTTCCTTTAGCCAAGTTTCAGACAAAATTGCCGCTTACAACGAAATCTTTAGAAGTCAAGAAAATCTTTTTGGCCATATTACAAACAGAATTTTACATGTAATATATTTGCTAAAACTGAAGTTTTCGTTGGTCAAATCTCAAAATAGAGCTTCCTCATACAGAAAAGCTGTTAAAACTTAAACAAGTGTTCTCTAGTTAAGTTTTAGGAATATACAAAGAAGTGGTTAAAACAAACGTTTTTCTGACCATGTTTTAGGACAACATTTCCACATACAAAGAAGTTAAAACTTAAATAAGTCCCCCATTGGCCAAGTCTCATGACAGAGTTTCCTCATACAGACAAAAGTTGTTAACACTCAAACAGGCTTCCTTTAACCAAGTTTCAGACAAAATTGCCGCTTACAACAAAATCTTTAGAAGTCAAGAAAATCTTTTTGGCCATATTACAAACAGAATCTTACATGTAATATATTTGCTAAAACCGAAGTTTTCGTTGGTCAAATCTCAAAATAGAGCTTCCTCATACAGAAAAGCTGTTAAAACTTAAACAAGTGTTCTCTAGCTAAGTTTTAGGAATATACAAAGAAGTGGTTAAAACAAACGTTTTTCTGACCATGTTTTAGGACAACATTTCCACATACAAAGAAGTTAAAACTTAAATAAGTCCCCCATTGGCCAAGTCCCATGACAGAGTTTCCTCATACAGACAAAAGTTGTTAACACTCAAACAGGCTTCCTTTAGCCAAGTTTCAGGCAAAATTGCCGCTTACAACAAAATTGTTAAAAGTCAAGAAAATCTTTTTGGCCATATTACAAACAGAATCTTACATGTAATATATTTGCTAAAACTCAAGTTCTCGTTGGTCAAATCTCAAAATAGAGCTTCCTCATACAGAAAAGCTGTTAAAACTTAAACAAGTGTTCTCTAGCTAAGTTTTAGGAATATACAAAGAAGTGGTTAAAACAAACGTTTTTCTGACCATGTTTTAGGACAACATTACCACATACAAAGAAGTTGCTAAAACTCAAATAAGTCCCCCATTGGCCAAGTCTCAGAATA
>NW_019216872.1:0-1354 GCF_002532875.2 Varroa jacobsoni | reverse complement strand
TATGAGGAAGCTTTGTTCTGAGACGTGGCCAATGGGGGACTTATTTGAGTTTTAACAACTTCTTTGTAGGTGGAAATGTTGTTCTAAAACATGGCCAGAAAAAATGTTTGTTTTAACCACTTCTATCTGCTTGAAACTTAGCTACAGAATACTTGTTTAAGTTTTAACAGCTTTTCTGTATGAGGAAACTCTATTTTGAGACTTGACTAACGAGAACTTGGGTCTTAGAAAATATATTACATGTAAGGTTCTGTTTTGAAACATGACCAAAAAGATTTCCTTTACTTTTAACAATTTTGTTGTATACGGAAATTCTGTCTGAAACTTGGCTAAAGGAAGCTTGTTTGAATGTTAACAACTTTTTTTTGTATGAGGAAACTCTGTCCTGAGACTTGGCCAATGGGAGACTTATTTAAGTTTTAACTTCTTTGTATGTGGAAATGTTGTCCTAAAACATGGCCAAAAAAAACGTTTGTTTTAACCACTTCTTTGTACCTTCGTGGAACTTAGCTAGAGAACACTGGTTTAAGTTTTAACAACTTTTCTGTGTGACGGAACTCTATCCTGAGACTTGACCAACGAGAACTTGGGTTTTAGCAAATATATTGCATGTAAGGTTCTGTTTTGAAACATGACCAAAAAGATTTCCTTGACTTTTAACAATCTTGTTGTAAGCGGAAATTTTGTCTGAGACTTGGCTAAAGAAAGTTTGTTTGAGGGTTAACAACTTTTTCTTTGTATGAGGAAACTCTGTTCTGAGACGTAGCCAATGGGGGACTTATTTGAGTTTTAACAACTTCTTTGCAGGTGGAAATGTTGTCCTAAAGCATGGCCAGAAAAAATGTTTGTTTTAACCACTTCTATCTTCTTGAAACTTAGCTAGAGAATACCTGTTTAAGTTTTAACAGCTGTTCTGTGCGAGGGAACTCTATCCTGAGACTTAGCCAACGAGAACTTCTTAGAGTTTTAACAAATATACTACATGTAAGGTTCTGTTTTGAAATATGACCAAAAAGATTTCCTTGACTTTTAACAATTTTGTTGTATGCGGAAATCTTGTCTGAAACTTGGCTAAAGGAAGCTTGTTTGAGTGTTAACAACTTTTGTTTGTATGAGGAAACTCTGTCCTGGGACTTGGCCAGTGGGGGACTTATTTAAATTTTAACTTCTTTGTATGTGGAAATGTTGTCCTAAAACATGGCCAAAAAAAACGTTTGCTTTAACCACTTCTTTGTATCTTCATGAAACTTAGCTAGAGAACACTGGTTTAGGTTTTAACAACATTTCTATGTGAGGGAATTCTATGCTGAGATTTGACCAACGAGAACTTGAGTTTTAGCAAATATATTGCATA
>NW_019216871.1:0-1347 GCF_002532875.2 Varroa jacobsoni | reverse complement strand
GCCTCTTTAGCTCAGCTGGTAGAGCAACTGACTTGTAATCAGTAGGTCGTTGGTTCGATCCCGACAAGAGGCTCTGTAAAAGAGGTAGTTACGTAACAGTTTCTACCTCTTTCTTTTTATATTGCATACAATTTAGCATACATTATTTTATGCAATACATTGAACATACCTTCAAACTCTTCGATGATTAATCTTTTTTATCAACATGGATAAAAACTTTAATATATCTTTATCCACATTGAGCTAGGAGATTGTCAATACAGCTTTAATAATCTCAAAGCTCTTTCATAATCTTCAGTCTTGTTCTACTACAAATAAAAGTGTTTATTGGGTATAAAAAAATTAGGCCGGAAGAATATCTGGCATAATTGTAATTTAATCTTATTCTATTTTAAAATTACTTCGCTATTTTTTGATATCGTAGTTTTATTTATTTAATGCAATTTTTTTAACAAAAGAAGCTTCACCTTTAAATCCTTTTACAACATAAAAACCATTATTTAATGAGGAATAAATTAAAGTAGTTTGTTGATTGCGGATAATCAGCAACTACATTTCCAATTAAATCATAGATATAAACATTTGCTAAATAATCAAAACTAGTCAATACATCATTTTTTAAACTAAATTCTACATGTACAATTTCATCTTCAATAGCTGCTTGAACATTATATTGAAATGTAATGTCATCAGTTTTTAAAGTATACAAAGCGGTAGTTGGCTTTGTAACATATTTATTTACAATTAATATATTAGTTGGAATATATTGAAGAATACACAAAATCAGCAGTTGCTTTTTGATATCCGTTTGTTGTTTCAGAAATAATGACTTCAGCTAAACCAATAATTGTTGGATTAAAAACATCACCAGTAAAAATGCTAAAACTATATTTAACAGGTTGATGATCGTCGGTAACGTATTTATAATAAAAGGTAACAGACGTTGGTCTTCCTGTAAATGTACTAGAATTGACATAACTAGTCAATGAAGAATAATTAATACTAGAAGAAGCAACTGAGGTGTATTGCATTACTGCATAATTCCCAGAATGAGCGTCAGTTGTACGATCTTGTTTAAAAGTACATTGTTTTGATTACTAATAGAAACGCATGTAGCTCCATTTCCACACGAATTAGGTCCATAAAATGTATAGTCGGGGTCTATCAAAGCCCAAGCTTCAAAATCACCATTGATTATCTGATTTTGAGAGAATAAACTTAATGAAGCGATTACCAAAGTAATAGAAGTAAAGATTTTTTTCATAATTTAAAAAATTTTAAATAGTTAGTGAAGCTACAATAATACAAAAATGCCAATATTTTCCCTACGAAATTCTTAACCAATTG
>NW_019216869.1:0-1353 GCF_002532875.2 Varroa jacobsoni | reverse complement strand
ATATAATTGATTGATCTCCTAAATATAATGCAGGTAAACCAGGTATACTAAATCTATTTGTTGCAATTATATGTCTATTTTCAAATGGTACATGAAATAAATCCACATTTTTAAATAAAATACCTTCATCTTTTCTTGCTCTATAAAAATTAAATCCTTCTTGCAAATTTCCAAGTAGATTTAAATCCATTTCCTTAGTTATGGGTGATAATAAAATTTTATTTAATGTTTTATTAAATAAATCAGTAGCCTCAAGTATTTTTCCATGTAAGTACAAATCAATAGTTTTTAATAATTCATCTGAAAATTGTTTAATTAGCTGAATATCTTTAGTATGAAAATCTGCATTAACTACAAATAGATTCCATTCACTAAATTTATTAGAAACAAATTCAAAAAAATCAGAATCTGATTCTCTTTGGAATGGTATATTAAACAACTCATTTTCACTAATTATAGAGCGTAAATACTTATAAAATTGTTCGTAATAATCAAGTGAGTAATAATTGTTTTGAGACATAATTATTTTTTTATTTAAATAGAAGAATATATTTCCCCAATATCAAATTGTCAAACCTGACACAACATCTGATTTTTTCAAACTTACAACTCTAAAAAATAAATTCAAACTAAATTTCACAATTCACTGAAAAATAGAAAAGTATAGTATATAAAATTACCAAACGCAATTATTTTTCCACCCTCAGGCAACCATTCTTTGTCGGCTTTAGTCTATGTTTTTGAAAGCAAAACAAGGCTAATGAAATCAGTAAAATTTGTAATATCGACGTTTTTAATAATTGTATCAATAACTCATGCTTGGGCTCAAAAGGTAGATACTTTGAGTTTGGCTAAGTCATTGGCGTATGCTAAAAACTACAACGATGCTCTTGTTTTATTAAACACTTTCAACAAAAATAATTCTTATAAATCTGAAGCTGTAAGGTTGCAATTGCAGTTATTCTATTGGACACAAAACATTGCAAAAGCTAAAGACAAATACGAAACTTATATTTTCAACAATCCCGAAGATTATAATTTAAAACTTGATTTTGGGAAAATGCTTTTTGAACTCAATGAATTAAGCCAATCAGAAAAGGTATTAAAACAGGCTATTCAATCTGATTCTTTGAATGTTGACGCCAATTATACTTTGGGTTTAATCAATTATTGGAATGGTAAAGTGAATGATGCGAAGAAATATCTTAATCAATCATTAATCAAAGCTCCACAAAACGAAAATGCCAAAGCCATTTTAGCTCAAATAAAGTCTTCTCAAAATCCTTATATTCATATAGATAATACTTATTATTCTGACCAACAACCAATCACCAAAAACATTACAAACCTTGA
>NW_019216868.1:0-1355 GCF_002532875.2 Varroa jacobsoni | reverse complement strand
CCACCTAGCACTTGAAAGGTTTAATGAGTTCGGTCATCTGGGCGTTGTGGCAAAGAAGGGAACCGTCTGGTACTTGAAAGCCCCGACGAGTTTGGTCACCTGGCCGTTGTGGCAGGAAAAAGCTATCTGGTACTTAAAAAGTTTTAAGGAATTTGACCGCCTGCCCGTTATGGTTAATAGCAACGCTAATACATGAAAGCTTTAATGAGTTTGGTCATCTGGACGTTGTGGCAATGAAGGGAACCATTTGGTACTTGAAAGCCCCGACTAGTTTGGTCACTTGGCTGTTGTGGCAGAAGAAAAGCTATCTAGTACTTAAAATGTTTTAGAAAATTTGACCGTCTGGCCGTTGTAAGTAATAACAGTGCCATCTGGTATATGAAAGCTTTAACGAGTTTGGCCGTCTGGCTGTTGTGACGGGAAGTATTTCCACCTAGTACTTGAAAGGTTTAATGAGTTCCGTCATCTGGGCGTTGTGGCAAAGAAGGGAACCATTTGGTACTTGAAAGCCCCGACGAGTTTGGTCACTTGGCTGTTTTGGCAGAAAAGTTATCTGGTACTTAAAAAGTTTTAATGAATTTGACCGTCTGGCTGTTATGGTTAATAGCAGCGCTAATGCATGACAGCTTTAACGAGTTTGGCCGTCTGGCTGTTGTGACAGGAAATACTTCCACCTAGTATTTGAAAGGTTTAATGAGTTTGGTCATCTGGACGTTATGGCAATGAAGGGAACCATCTGGTACTTGAAAGCCCCGACGAGTTTGGTCACCTGGCCGTTGTGGCAGGAAAAGTTATCTGGTACTTAAAAAGTTTTACTGAATTTGACCGTCTGGCTGTTATGGTTCATAGCGGCGCTAATGCATGACAGCTTTAACGAGTCAGGCCGTCTGGATGTTGTGACAGGAAATACTTCCATCTAGTATTTGAAAGGTTTAATGAGTTTGGTCATCTGGACGTTATGGCAATGAAGGGAACCATCTGGTACTTGAAAGCCCCGACGAGTTCGGTCACCTGGCCGTTGTGGCAGGAAAAGCTATCTGGTACTTAAAAAGTTTTACTGAATTTGACCGCCTGCCCGTTATGGTTAATAGCGGCGCTTATACATGAAAGCTTTAACGAGTCAGGCCGTCTGGATGTTGTGACAGGAAATATTGCCATCTAGTACTTGAAAGGTCTAATGAGTTTGGTCATCTAGACGTTGTGACAAAGAAGGCAA
This sequence comes from Varroa jacobsoni, assembly GCF_002532875.2. Lineage (NCBI taxonomy): Eukaryota > Metazoa > Arthropoda > Arachnida > Mesostigmata > Varroidae > Varroa > Varroa jacobsoni. The sequence goes on along the minus strand of NW_019216868.1, from coordinate 139 downwards.
CCATCTGGTACTTGAAAGCCCCGACGAGTTTGGTCACTTGGCTGTTTTGGCAGAAAAGCTATCTAGTACTTAAAAAGTTTTAGATAATTTGACCGTCTGGCCGTTGTAGGTAATAGCAGTGCCATCTGGTATATAAAAG
>NW_019216867.1:0-1355 GCF_002532875.2 Varroa jacobsoni | reverse complement strand
TAACTTGAGTTTTAGCAAATATATTAGATGTAAGATTCTGTTTGTAATATGGCCAAAAAGATTTTCTTGACTTTTAACGATTTTGTTGTAAGCGGCAATTTCGTCTGAAACTTAGCTAAAGGAAGCTTGTTTGAGTGTTAACGACTTTAGTTTATATGAGGACACTGTTCTGAGACTTGGCCAATGGGGGACTTACATAAGTTTTAACTTCTTTGTATGTGGAAATGTTGTCCAAAAACATGGCCAGAAAAAATGTTTGTTTTAACCACTTCTTTGTATCGTCCTGAAACTTAGCTAGAGAATACTTGTTTAAGTTTTAACAACTTTTCTGTGTGAGGAAACTCCATACTGAGACTTGACCAACAAGAATTTGAGTTTTAGCAAATATACTACATGTAAGGTTCTGTTTTGAAATATGACCAAAAAGATTTCCCTGACCTTTAACAATTTTGTTGTAAGTGGAAATTTTGTCTGCAACTTGGCTAAAGGAAGCTTCTTTGAGTGTTAACAACTTTTGTTTGTATGAGGAAACTCTGTTCTGAGACTTGGCCAATGGGGGACCTATATAAGTTTTAACTTCTTTGTATGTGGAAATGTTGTCCTAAAACATGGTTAGAAAAAATGTTTGTTTTAACCACTTCTATCTTCCTGAAACCTAGCTAGAGAATACTTGTTTAAGTTTTAACAGCTTTTCTGTATGAGGAAACTCTATTTTGAGACTTGACCAACGAGAACTTGAGTTTTAGCAAATATATTACATCTAAGATCCTGTTTATAATATGGCCAAAAAGATTTTCTTGACTTTTAACGATTTTGTTGTAAGCGGCAATTTTGTCTGAAACTTGGCCAAAGGAAGCTTGCTTGACTGTTAACAACTTTTGTTTGTATGAGGAAACTTTGTCCTGAGACTTGTCCAATGGGGAACTTATTTAAGTTTTAACTTCTTTGTATGTGGAAATGTTGTCCTAAAAAATGGCCAAAAAAAAACGTTTGTTTTAACCACTTCTTTGTATCTTCCTGAGACTTAGCTAGAAAACACTTGTTTAAGTTGTAACAACTTTTCTGTGTGAGGGAACTCTATCCTGAGACTTGGCCAACGAGAACTTCTTTGAGTTTTAACAAATATATTACATGTAAGGTTCTGTTTTGAAATATGACCAAAAAGATTTCCTTGACTTTTAACAATTTTGTTGTATGCGGAAATTTTGCCTGAAACTAAGCTAAAAGAAGCTTGTTTGAGTGTTAACAACTTTTGTTTGTATGAGGACACTCTGTTCTGAGACTTGGCCAATGGGTGACTTATATAAGTTTTAACTTCTTTGTATGTGGAAATGTTGTCCAAAAACATGGCCAGG
>NW_019216866.1:0-1356 GCF_002532875.2 Varroa jacobsoni | reverse complement strand
GCATACAAAGAAGTGGTTGAAACAAACGTTTTTTTTCTGGCCATGTTTTAGGACAACATTTCCACATACAAAGGAGTTGTTAAAACTCATAGTCCCCCATTGGCCAAGTCTCAGAACAGAGTTTCCTCATACAAACAAAAGTTGTTAACACTCAAACAAGCTTCCTTTAGCCAAGTTTCAGATAAAATTTCCGCATACAACAAAATTGTTAAAAGTCAAGGAAATCTTTTTGGTCATATTTCAAAACAGAACCTTACATGTAGTATATTTGTTAAAACTCAAAGAAGTTCTCGTTGGTAAAGTCTCAAAATAGAGTTTCCTCATATAGAAAAGTTAAAACTTAACCAAGTGTTCTCTATTTAAGTTTCAGGAAGATACAAGGAACGGGTTAAAACAAACGTTTTTTTCTGGCCATGTTTCAGGACAGCATTTCCACATACAAAGAAGTTAAAATTTAAATAAGTCCCCCACTGGCCAAGTCTCAGGGCAGAGTTTCCTCATACAAACAAAAGTTGTTAACACTCAAACAAGCTTCCTTTAGCCAAGTTTCAGACAAAATTTCCGCATACAACAAAATTGTTAAAAGTCAAGGAAATCTTTTTTGCCCTATTTCAAAATAGAATCTTACATGCAATATATTTGCTAAAACTCAAAGAAGTCTCAGGATGGAGTTCCCTCACACAGAAAAGTTGTTAAAACTTAAACAAGTGTTCCCTAGCTAAGTCTCAGGAAGATATAAAGAAGTGGTTAAAACAAACGTTTTTTTCTGGCCATGTTTTAGGACAATATTACCACATACAAAGAAATTGGTAAAACTCAAATAAGTCACCCATTGGCCAAGTCTCAGAACAGAGTTTCCTCATACCAAAAGTTGTTAACACTCAAACAAGCTTCCTTTATCTAAGTTTCAGAACAAAACTTCCGCCTACAGCAAAATTGTTGAAAGTCAAGGAAATCTTTTTGGCCATATTTCAAAACAGAATCTTATAAGCAATATATTTGCTAAAACTCAAAGAAGTCTCAGGATGGAGCTCCTTCACACACAAAAGTTGTTAAAACATAAACAAGTGTTCTCTAGCTAAGTTTCAAGAAGATATAAAGAAGTGGTTGAAACAAGCGTTTTTTTCTAGCCATGTTTTAGGACAACATTTCCACATACAAGGAAGTTGGTAAAACTCAAATAAGTCCCCCATTGGCCAAGTCTCAGAACAGAGCTTCCTTATACAAAAAGTTGTTAACACTCAAACAAGCTTTCTTTATCTAAGTTTCAGAACAAAACTTCCGCCTACAACAAAATTGTCGAAAGTCAAGGAAATCTTTTTGGCCATACTTCAAAATAGAATCTTACATGCAATA
>NW_019216865.1:0-1354 GCF_002532875.2 Varroa jacobsoni | reverse complement strand
GAATATCATTTATAACTTGTTGTGAAACTTGTGAGATTATACTTTTAGATTGTTGTCCAAATTGCAAATCGAATGTTAATTTTATGCGAACAGGATTTAATATTAATTTTCATCCATCATCAAACATAATGACAAGATGCCATAATTGCAATTATGAACTTTCAAACTCAACCAAAGAAAAAGCAGATATTGGTGTTATAAATTACCAAAAAAAACTAACTAAAACATTAGAACTTGGTTTTTGTGAAGAAACTCAATATTCACACTTGTATTTTGAAGGTTTAAGATATTTAATAAATCTATTCTACAGTAAAGAGCATAGAAGTAGAAATTTTAAATACTTCATGGAAGATAAATATCATTTGAATCTGGGAAACAAAAATCTGACAGATAAATTTGATTTTCAATGCATTGAAATGCGGTATAGAATTATGATGATTGTATCTAATTTAATGTCCGACTGGCCCAATAATTTTATTGATGAATTCAAAGATAAAAACATATATAGTTCGGCTTTTTTAAAAGATATTAAATACCAAGCTCCATTTTGGTATGAAAAAATAATACGAGAATCATTTACTAATAAAATCATTCGATAAAGTTATTAGCCATCCACTTTGTCCTAAATTAAAAAATTGTACAACAATAATATGTAAAGAAATGTTATCATTTTTTAAAAGCTAAAGTGTCATTCGATAATGCTAATTTAAAACCCATATCTGCCATTGACTTTTTAATGTGAGTAAAAACAAGCTTCCTAAGAGATTCTTCATCTGTATTCCAACTATTTACTAATTTTGAAGAAAAAACTTTCCATTCAATATCGGAAAATGTTAACTGATACTTTTCCTCTAACACTTCTCTAGAGATTGAAACTCCTCGAAGTACTATCTTATTGTTTTCCATGTATAAAGATATTCAATTTTAGATTTGTGCAATATTTATCAAAACCTAAAATATTATGATTTAGGACTTAATATATCCATTGAGCCTCATCACTTTCGTAACCCAATAATTGACGAAAAAATTCCAACCCCAATTAACCAACTACCATATGAATGATAATCTGCTAATTGATTATCCAATGCCTCATTATGCAATATAGCATAATTAAATATAGATATTTCTCTCTTGTCCTTACAAATGTAGTTACTAATTTTATTTATGAATAATAATTCAAAACAAAAATATCATGAAAAACTGTTCAAAATAACTCAATACAACATCATGACGATAGAAATAACAAAATATTTGTTTTATATCTAAAAAATTATCTACTTTATATATAGATTTAATTTAAACTATTGCATAATGAGGCATTGGATAATCAATTAGCAGATTATCATTCATATAG
>NW_019216864.1:0-1354 GCF_002532875.2 Varroa jacobsoni | reverse complement strand
CGCCCATCCATCGCTAAGAGTGCGCCTAAAGTTTTTTAGAGTATCCGGCGACTTTAGCGTCTGTCCCATCTCTAGCGTGTCGCAAACAGGCTCAGCGTGTGCGCAAAGCTCATCTAAAACATTTCTTAGTTTTGCATTTTGAGTTCGCAGCAATAGCTTTTCTTTCGTTAGCTTCGCCAACCTAACCTCAAAATATACAACGACTTCCGGTAGTGTTGCATCGCCTAAATATATATCGTTCACTTCTTTCTCTCCATAGCTTCTTGAAGCCGTTAATTAATTATGCCGTCTCGAATCAAAACGGCTCGCCTTAAATCGCTTACTACGTCACGGCCTCGGATCTGCCACATGTTATCGAATGTTGGCTTTATTCCTTCAAACTTTGAGCGGTTTTGTCTCCACTCGGCTAGCTGTTTTTCAAACATGATTAATTCGCCCATGATGTATCGTTTTCATCGTATGTATATTTCGGTTTGATTATTTGCAGTCCATAATAATCAGCCCACAAACAAAACCAGCTTAATCTTTCTCTATACGTCATTTTTTAATCTCTCCAATCGTTGTAGGTCAGCTATCTCTGAAATTGTCATAGTGCAAGGTTCGGCTGGACCATCAAACAGCTTTAAAAGGTCCTTTATGGGCGATTCACAATCTGGCGAACGCGGTGCTTTAGGCTCTGGCTTTTTTTCTTCTAGCAGTGTTTCAGGTAGTGGCGGACGCCTCAATTGCTCTCCGCACTCAATCTGGAACAGCGTAGCCTTGTAGGCAACCTCAAACATCTTTAACGACTTCGGTCCATATTGCGGCTTATCGTGTGGTACAAAATTGGCGAAACATGGCTGTAATCTCTGCGGCCGCTGCAAATGAATCTAGTTAGTTCAGCGTATGCCGCCTCCATTGGGACCTGCTTTTCTTTTCCGGCCGACAAACACATCTCGCGAAACTCTGGGGCGGCTGGCGGCCACTTTCGCCCCGATAACCTTATCTCAGCAATCGCATCAGCTATCTGTGCGCGTGAAACTCCCAATAATGTCTGCCTCCACTGGCCTGATTTGTCCGGCATCTCCCCGAAGCTGCGAGTCCATAGCTCCCCGAATAGCGCCATCATCGCCCCCCATAGGTCGCTGATCATTTTCAAATCCTGTTCCTGCGTTCGGGTAGTGCTGTTGCATGAAACGCTCAATTGGTGATTTTGGTTGGACGGTGTTTCCATTTTGAGATCCTCGTGAATTTTGATTTTTCATCCAACTGAATTTGAACCCCGTCCAGCCCGATGCTATGGCCGTACGCAAACAATCGTTAACAGAGTAGCCAAAGGTTGCTGCCTTCTTGAACTCACCCCCAAACGTATCCA
>NW_019216862.1:0-1355 GCF_002532875.2 Varroa jacobsoni | reverse complement strand
GGTATTTCCGCTTACTGGTACTGGTTATAAACAAAATGCAGGCATTGACTTTAATAAAGATGGCGTATTAACCGTTTCTGATTTTAAGGATTTTATCCGTGCCAAGATTCCTTCCGATATGATGGTTGAGTTTACTTCACGATTTCGTTATTCAAAACAGCTATTTTTTATTATTACATCTATCGTTTTTTTAGTTATCATATACTTAGTAGTGAAAAATGGTAAGGTGTTTAATTTTTCTTATTAGAATAATTATATTTTAATGTTTTAAACTGTTTATTTTGTTTATATTATTGAACAGAATAAACAGAATGACTTTAGTAGTGCAATTGCTTAAAAATCAGTTATTTATATTTTTATATTATACTTAATTTTATATTTTTGTGTGTAATAATTATTAAAAATAATGGCACTAAAATACAAGTCAATACTAGCAAAAAAACAAGTTTCGGAATCTTCATTACCAAATGAGATCAAAGAAGTTATTGAGCAATTGTCAAAAATTGAAACAGAACTTGAAGATGAACAAGACGAAGGTAATGTAGAGTTGGTAAAACAATTAGCCTTGCAAGTAAATCAGCTTGATACTGAAATTTGCGACTTACTAGCAGATGAATTTGACGAAGAAACCGAAGAGGATGATTCAGAAGCTGAAATCAAGGAGAATATTCTTAAAAGTCTTGTTAAATCGGGCATTACAGAAGTTTCTGCCAAAAAGTTAGCTGAATACGGTTTCCCAAGTGCTGACCAAATTGGTACAGGCGAAAAAGTAGGTAAGTTTCGGCTCACTTTAGTTCAAGCTAAATTCATGAAACCTTACTTTAAAATAGAATTGTTGAAATAGACGTTACTTTGTGCTGCCAAAGCATGCACATTTTAATAAATTATTTACAGTTTAAATTCATTATTATGATTATTGAAATGCTTTTAAAGAGCGGTTTACCTGCAATTTTAAAAACTTTGCCCGAAGGGGTTCGCGATTTTCTTGACAAAACAGGAATTACCGAACAAGAAAGGCTAAAACGTATTACCAACAAGCAATTTACCGAACATGACATTGCTGTGGTGAGTACCAATACGCTAGATATGGCACAACCATATTTAAACAAAGCACTTGATTTTTTGAGTGCCGAAAGTAATGCCGATATGTGCATTTGTATTCGCAAGTCTAAAGAAGAAATTGGAGCATTAACTGTTTCCATTGCTTATGATTCTTCAATCAGTTCTGAAGCAGATTTCAAGTTTGTTGACACGGTTACCAACGTGTTGGCTATAATAAAATTAGCTAATGAGGGAGCTAATTCATCTACAAATATTGATGAAATAACTCCTGAAAATGACAACAACATCAGCAT
>NW_019216860.1:0-1360 GCF_002532875.2 Varroa jacobsoni | reverse complement strand
AGAATCTTACATGCAATATATTTGCTAAAACCTAAGTTCTCGTTGGTCAAGTCTCAAAATAGAGTTTCCTCATACAGAAAAGCTGTTAAAACTTAAAGAAGTGTTCTCTACCTAAGTTTCAGGAAGATACAAAGAAGTGGTTAGAACAAACGTTTTTTTTTGGCCATGTTTTAGGACAACATTTCCACATAAAAAGAAATTAAAACTTAAATAAGTCCCACATTGGCCATGTCTCAGAACAGAGTTTCCTCATACAAACAAAAGTTGTTAACACTCAAACAAGCTTCCTTTAGCCAAGTTTCAGACAAAATTTCCGCATACAACAAAATTATTAAAAGTCAAGAAAACCTCTTTGGTCATGTTTCAATACAGAACCTTATATGCAATATATTTGCTAAAACCGAAGTTCTCGTTGGTCAAGTCTCAGGATAGAGTTCCCTCACACAGAAAAGTTGTTAAAACCTAAACCAGTGTTCTCTAGCTAAGTTTCAGGAAGATACAAAGAAGTGGTTAAAACAAACGTTTTTTTTTGGCCATGTTTTAGGACAACATTTTCATATACAAAGCAGTTAAAACTTAAATAAGTCTCCCATTGGCCAAATCTCAGGACAGAGTTTCCTCATACAAACAAAAGTTGTTAACACTCAAACAAGCTTCCTTTAGCCAAGTTTCAGACAAAATTTCCGCATACAACAAAATTGTTAAAAGTCAAAGAATTCTTTTTGGCCATATTTCAAAACAGAATCTTACATGCAATATATTTGTTAAAGCTCAAAGAAGTTCTCGTTGGCCAAGTTTCAGGGTAGAGTTTCCTCACACAGAAAAGTTGTTAAAATTTAAACAAGTGTTCTCTGGCTAAGTTTCAGGACAGAAATTCCACATACAAAGAAGTGGTTAAAACAAACGCTTTTTTTCTGGCCATGTTTTAGGACAACATTACCATATACAAAGAAGTTGTTAAAACTCATAGTAAGTCCCCCATTGACCAAGTCTCAGAACAGAGTTTCCTCATACAAAAAAGTTATTAGCACTCAAACAAGCTTCCTTTAGCTAGGTTTCAGGAGAAAATTTCCACTTACAACAAAGTTGTTAAAAGTCAAGGAAATCTTTTTGGCCATATTTCAAAAGAGAACCTTACATGCAATATATTTGTTAAAACTCAAAGAAGTTCTCATTGGCCAAATCACAGCATAGAGCTCCCTCTCATAGAAAAGTTGTTAAAACTTAAACAAGCTTCCTCTAGTTAAGTTTCAGGATAAAATTTCCACTTACAATGAAATTGTTAAAAGTCAAGGAAATCTTTTTGGCCATATTTCAAGAGAGAACCTTACATGCAATATATTTGTTAAAGCTCAAAGTA
>NW_019216858.1:0-1360 GCF_002532875.2 Varroa jacobsoni | reverse complement strand
CCGCGTCCAGACATGGTTTCGTTCGATTTAGGTACAACAAACACGAGATGGCTCGAAGTTCTACTGAGTCCTATTTATAGGCGTGTGAGCGCGCTATTGGGAGAGCGGAGCTTTTCTCACAAGAGCCTCCCTCTCCACTAAAGGTCCGCTGACGGCGCAGCAAATCTCGATAAATAGAAGCTGGTCGAGGGATGCCTTTATTTGAAAAAAGATGCCGCCCGCACCGTCAGGAAAGGCCGTGAAGAAGGCTGGTAAGGCTCAAAAGAATGTTCGTGCCACGGACAAGAAGAAGAAAAAACGCAGGAGGAAGGAGTCCTTCTCCATTTACATCTACAAAGTTCTCAAACAGGTCCATCCTGATACCGGTATCTCCTCGAAAGCCATGTCCATCATGAACTCATTTGTGAACGACATCTTTGAGAGAATTGCCGCTGAAGCCTCCCGCCTGTCCCATTATAATAAGAGGTCGACTATCACCTCTCGGGAGGTTCAGACTGCTGTTAGGCTTCTGCTCCCTGGTGAACTGGCTAAGCACGCCGTGTCTGAAGGTACTAAGGCTGTCACCAAGTACACTTCCTCCAAGTAAATTGTCGTTTCTTCGGAACAAAAAAACGGTCCTTTTCAGGGCCACCAAGCTCTATGAGATCAACCACCATAGCTATTGTAGACTAGCCGTTATTATTCATTTCTCACTACTATACTGTGTGTGTATAAATCTATAGTTTATACACGTCTGACTCTTCAAGTAAGCTTAGATTCTAAAATATCAAATCCTTTCGCGCAGTAGCAACAACCCCAAGAGGACAGAGAAATGCTCTGTCAATTGCTAAAGCCCGTCTATACCGTGTACACATAGGTGATAATGCGAACTTAGATGTGGGATCGCTGATTTTATCTGGAGCATCTTACCTTTTAGGACGAGCCTCCCAACGGATAATTAACGGCGAGTGCGCCATTTGTTTGGCCTGGTTATTTTTAGTCGACGTAATAATTACCAAGCTGTTGCGAGTTTTGCTCAAGTTACTGGGTAAAGGGAAAAGCAGCCAGTTAATTTATAATTATTAGCGTACGTCAGTGTTACTGTCACCCATGATCACAGCTATCTCGATCTTTTTCTTTTTTTAGGTGATAAAACGTCCGATATTGTAGAAGTTAGTGAGTCTAAAGAAGGATGCTTTTTTGATCAGTACTTCAATCAAGCGGCCAAATGAATGTTACAAACTTATTTCTAAGATGCTGAACTTCCCATGTGTGAATTAATCATTTTTGCATTTAGGAAAACTGTGTAACCCTTTAAGTAACTTAAGATTAATTCTAAAACATTCTGTTATGTTGTATTTATTATTCGTATTTAAACTAC
>NW_019216856.1:0-1361 GCF_002532875.2 Varroa jacobsoni | reverse complement strand
AAAAAAAAAAAAAAAAAAAAAAAAAAAAAAAAAAACTATTCGCTTCATTAATCTAATGCGCCGATAGATAGACAGGTAGTCGATTTTTACGATAAAAGCATAAATGAATATTCTCTAAATCTTGATTACGATATACATGACTAACACAGATAAATGGGGTCATAAGAAAGAGCCTCTCCCACCGTCATCCGATTCGAGTAACGCCATAGAACGTTCACAGTTCACAAAGACATGCTGCTAAATAGATATGATTCTTCTATGATGATCTAATATCGGCTAGTTCATCACTTATTTATCTGTATCCTATGATAAATGTTCCGATAGTTTGAGGAGACTATCCCGACATAAATAAACCCTTCAGTCCACGTTAAGCACCTTCATTTACCTAAATGAAGGCGCAGTAATCACAATCATCATCCACAACAACAGTCCCTGCTATCACAAATAGGCCCATTCATAGCAAAGCTAACGTATGGACCTTTGGAAGCAATAATCATAAAATCAGCCCGTTTTAGAGACGCTTCAGCTGTCGCGGTGAAACCTACGGCGACGTCAACTGTTTTTTAAAATGAAATTCGCACCGGTAAGCGGCAAATGGTTTGCGTTGGGTTCTAGAGTCGAGTACCGGGATAAGATTTTTTTTTAACAGCTAACAAACGCCAAGCAACAGTAACCATAATATTTTTCATATATTTGTGTAACTTTAACAAAATCTAAGTATATTCATAGTGTAGCAATGGCGGTAGTAGAAATGGTCCCTTTTTGGATCGTATTGTTGTTGCACGTCAATAAATCTGACTTAACCTAACGAGTACGTTATTTTTATTGGCGATTTTTGTCGATTGCAATTTCGCTTTTAACTGTCGCCAGTGTTATTTTGGTGTTGGATCTTGTTACTGTTGTTGCTGAGAACGAGCACCCCTGCTATTCGTTAGTTGTTGTTTGTGGTCAATGTATCGGTAACACTTGGTATTTGAAATTTTTCTTTATACAGACTAGTTTAGAAATATTGATTTTTCGCTGCAACTACTACCACGCTACAGGCAACAGGGTGCACGAATTTTTACGCTGCATTTGGTACCGCGTCTTCGTCGCGGACGTATTGGAAAGTCGCGTGCAGCTTTCTAATCCTTTAAACACCGCGGTTTATACTAATGTTTGGTCTGTTCCGTTGCCGACGCGAATTTCGGCACCAGACGCGCATCCTCCGATTGCACACGCATGAAAGGGGTTAGCGCTTCGGTCATTGTTAGTACTACCGCTGCTGTAGGTGTACATGTGCGGAATAATGGACAAGCTAGTAACGCGAAAAACAACCAACCAGAGCGGAATAGAGTCGGCATATATGCATGTATTTTCCA
>NW_019216855.1:0-1361 GCF_002532875.2 Varroa jacobsoni | reverse complement strand
TGCGGAAATTTTGTCTGAAACTAAGCTGAAAGAAGCTTGTTTGAGTGTTAACAACTTTTGTTTGTATGAGGACACTCTGTTCTGAGACTTGGCCAATGGGTGATTTATATAAGTTTTAACTTCTTTGTATGTGGAAATGTTGTCCAAAAACATGGCCAGAAAAAATGTTTGTTTTAACCAATTCTTTGTATCTTCCTGAAACTTAGCTAGAGAATACTTGTTTAAGTGTTAACAACTTTTCTGTGTGAGGAAACTCTATGCTGAGACTTGATCAACGAGAACTTGAGTTTTAGCAAATATATTACATGTAAGACTCTGTTTGTCATACGGCCAAAAGGATTTTCTTGACTTTTAACGATTTTGTTGTAAGCGGCAATTTTGTCTGAAACTTGGCTAAAGGAAGCTTGATTGAGTGTTAACAACTTTTGTTTGTATGAGGAAACTCTGTCCTAAGACTTGGCCAATGGGGGACTTATTTAAGTTTTAACTTCTTTGTACCTTCCTGAAATTTAGCTAGAGAACACTTGTTTAAGTTTTAACAACTTTTCTGTATGAGGAAACTCTATACTGAGACTTGGCCAACGAGAACTTGAGTTTTAGCAGATATATTACATATAAGATTCTGTTTTGAAATATGACCAAAAAGATTTCCTTGACTTTTAACAATTTTGTTGTATGTGGAAATTTTGTCTGAAACTTAGCTAAAGGAAGCTTGCTTGAGTGTTAACGACTTTAGTTTATATGAGGACACTGTTCTGAGACTTGGCCAATGGGGGACTTACATAAGTTTTAACTTCTTTGTATGTGGAAATGTTGTCCAAAAACATGGCCAGAAAAAATGTTTGTTTTAACTACTTCTTTGTATCGTCCTGAAACTTAGCTAGAGAATACTTGTTTAAGTTTTAACAACTTGTCTGTGTGAGGAAACTCTATACTGAGACTTGACCAACGAGAACTTGAGTTTTAGCATATATATTACATGTAAGACTCTGTTTGTCATACGGCCAAAAAGATTTTCTTGACTTTTAACGATTTTGTTTTAAGCGGCAATTTTGTCTGAAACTTGGCTAAAGGAAGCTTGTTTGAGTGTCAACAATTTTTGTTTGTATGAGGAAACTCTGTCCTAAGATTTGGCCAATGGGGGACTTATTTAAGTTTTAACTTCTTTGTATGTGGAAATGTTGTCCTAAAAGATGGCCAAAAGAAAATGTTTGTTTTAACCACTTCTTTGTATCTTCCTGAAACTTAGCTAGAGAATACTTGTTTAAGTTTTAACAACTTTTCTGTGTGAGGAAACTCTATACTGAGACTTGACCAACGAGAACTTGAGTTTTAGCAAATATATTATCTGTAAGATTCTG
>NW_019216854.1:0-1360 GCF_002532875.2 Varroa jacobsoni | reverse complement strand
TAGATAGATTTGATTGATTTGATAGATATATAGAGAGATAGATAGATTTGATAGACAGATATATAGATAGATAGATTTGATTGATAGATAGATAGATAGATTTGCTTGATTTGATAGATATATAGATAGATAGATTTGACTGATTTGATAGATAGATAGATTTGCTTGATTTGATAGATATATAGATAGATAGATTTGATTGATTTGATAGATAGATTTGATAGATAAATAGATAGATAGGTAGATACATAGATAGATTGATTTGATAGATAGATAGATAGATTGATTGATTGATTTGGTAGATAGATTTGATTGACTTGATAGATATATAGATAGATAGATTTGATTGACTGGATAGATAGATAGATTTGATTGATTTGATGGATAGATAGATAGATTTGATTGATTTAATAGATAGATAGGTAGATAGATAGATAGATAGATTTGATTGATTTAATAGATAGATAGGTAGATAGACAGATAGATAGATTTGATTGATTTGATAGATAGATAGATAGATTTGATTAATTTGATAGATAAATAGATAGATTTGATTGATTTGATAGATAGATAGATAGATTTGATTGATTTGATAGATAGATAGATAGATTTAATAGATAGATAGATTTGATTGATTTGATAGATATATAGAGAGATAGATAGATTTGATAGACAGATATATAGATAGATAGATTTGATTGATAGATAGATAGATAGATTTGCTTGATTTGATAGATATATAGATAGATAGATTTGATTGATTTGATAGAGAGATAGATAGATTTGATAGATAAATAGATAGATAGGTAGAAACATAGATAGATTGATTTGATAGATAGATAGATAGATAGATTGATTGATTTAGTAGATAGATTTGATAGATAGATAGATTTGATTGACTGAATAGATAGATAGATAGATTTGATTGATTTGATGGATAGATAGATAGATTTGATTGATTTAATAGATACATAGGTAGGTAGATAGATAGATTGATTAAATAGATAGATAGATTGATTGATTTGGTAGATAGATTTGATTGATTTGGTAGATAGATAGATAGATTTGATAGATAAATAGATAGATAGATAGATACATAGATAGATTGATTTAATAGATAGATAGATAGATTGATTGATTGATTTGGTAGATAGATTTGATTGATTTGTAGATATATAGATAGATTTGATTGACTGGATAGATATATAGATAGATTTGATTGATTTGATGGATAGATAGATAGATTTGATTGATTTAATAGATAGGTAGGTAGATAGATAGACAGATTTGATTGATTTAATGGATAGATAGGTAGATAGATAGAGAGATAGATTTGATTGATTTGATGGATAGATAGATA
>NW_019216853.1:0-1363 GCF_002532875.2 Varroa jacobsoni | reverse complement strand
AAACATTTTTTTTTGGCCATGTTTTAGGACAACATTTCCACATACAAAGAAGTTAAAACTTAAATAAGTCCCCCATTGGCCAAGTAAGTCTCAGACCAGAGTTTCCTCATACAAACAAACGTTGTTAACAGTCAAACAAGCTTCCTTTAGCCAAGTTGCAGACAAAATTTCCGCTTACAACAAAATTGTTAAAAGTCAAGGAAAGCTTTTCGGCCATATTTCAAAACAGAATCTTAATGTAATATATTTGCTAAAACCCAAGTTCTCATTGGTCAAGTCTCAAAATAGAGTTTCCTCATACAGAAAAGTTGTTAAAACTTAACCAAGTGTTCTCTATTTAAGTTTCAGGAAGATACAAAGAACGGGTTAAAACAAACGTTTTTTTCTGGCCGTGTTTTAGGACAACACGTCCACATACAAAGAAGTTAAAATTTAAATAAGTCCCCCACTGGCCAAGTCTCAGGACAGAGTTTTCCCATACAAACAAAACTTGTTAACACTCAAACAAGCTTCCATTAGCCAAGTTTCAGACAAAATTTCCGCATACAGCAAAATTGTTAAAAGTCAAGGAAATCTTTTTGGCCATATTTCAAAACAGAATCTTACAGGCAATATATTTGTTAAAACTCAAAGAAGTTCTCGTTGGCCAAGTCTCAGGACAGAGTTCCCTCTCACAGAAAAGTTGTTAAAACTTAAACAAGTGTTCTCTAGCTAAGTTTCAGGAAGATACAAAGAAGTGGTTAAAACAAACGTTTTTTTTGGCCATGTTTTAGGACAACATTTCCACATACAAAGAAGTTAAAACTTAAATAAGTCCCCCATTGGCCAAGTTTCAGAACAGAGTTTCCTCATACAAACAAAAGTTGTTAACAGTCAAACAAGCTTCCTTTAGCCAAGTTGCAGACAAAATTTCCGCTTACAACAAACTTGTTAAAAGTCAAGGAAATCTTTTTGGCCATATTTCAAAACAGAATCTTAATGTAATATATTTGCTAAAACCCAAGTTCTCGTTGGTCAAGTCTCAAAATAGAGTTTCCTCATACAGAAAAGTTGTTAAAACTTAACCAAGTGTTCTCTATTTAAGTTTCAGGAAAATACAAAGAACGGGCTAAAACAAACGTTTTTTCTGGCCATGTTTTAGGACAACACTTCCACATACAAAGAAGTTAAAATTTAAATAAGTCCCCCACTGGCCAAGTCTCAGGACAGAGTTTCCTCATACAAACAAAAGTTGTTAACACTCAAACAAGCTTCCGTTAGCCAAGTTTTAGACAAAATTTCCGCATACAACAAAATTGTTAAAAGTCAAGGAAATCTTTTTGGCCATATTTAAAAACAGAATCTTACATGTAATATATTTGCT
>NW_019216852.1:0-1364 GCF_002532875.2 Varroa jacobsoni | reverse complement strand
GGAAACTCTATACTGAGACTTGACCAACGAGAACTTGAGTTCTAGAAAATATATTACATGTAAGATTCTGTTTGTAATATGGCCAAAAAGATTTTCTTGACTTTTAACAATTTTGTTGTATGCGGAAATTTTGTCTGAAACTTGGCTAAAGGAAGCTTGTTTGACTGTTAATAACTTTTGTTTGTATGAGGAAACTCTGTCCTGAGACTTGGCCAATGGGGGACTTATTTAAGTTTTAACTTCTTTGTATGTGGAAATGTTGTCCTAAAACATGGCCAGAAAAAACGTTTGTTATAACCAGTTTTTTGTATCTTCCTAAAACTTAGCTAGAGAACACTTGTTTAAGTTTTAACAACTTTTCTGTGTGAGGAAACTCTATACTGAGACTTGACCAACGAGAATTTGAGTTTTAGCAAATATATTACATGTAAGATTCTGTTTGTAATATGGCCAAAAAGATTTCCTTGACTTTTAACAATTTTGTTGTATGCGGAAATTTTGTCTGGAACTTAGCTAAAGGAAGCTTGTTTGAGTGTTAACAACTTTTGTTTGTGTGAGGACACTCTGTTCTGAGACTTGGCCAATGGGGGACTTATATAAGTTTTAACTTCTTTGTATGTGGAAATGCTGTTTTAAAACATGGCCAGCAAAAAACGTTTGTTTTAACCACTTCTTTGTATCTTCCTGAAACTTAGCTAGAGAACACTTGTTTAAGTTTTAATAACTTTTCTGTGTGAGGAAACTCTATACTGGGACTTGACCAACGAGAACTTGAGTTTTAGCAAATATATTACATCTAAGATTCTGTTTGTAATACGGCCAAAAAGATTTTCTTGACTTTTAACAATTTTGTTGTATGCGGAAATTTTGTCTGAAACTTGGCTAAGGGAAGCTTGTTTGACTGTTAACAACTTTTGTCTGTATGAGGAAACTCTGTCCTGAGACTTGGCCAATGGGGGACTTATTTAAGTTTTAACTTCTTTGTATGTGGAAATGTTGTCCTAAAACATGGCCAGAAAAAACGTTTGTTGTAACCAGTTCTTTGTATCTTCCTAAAACTTAGCTAGAGAACACTTGTTTGAGTTTTAGCAACTTTTCTGTGTGAGGAAACTCTATACTGAGACTTGACCAACGAGAACTTGAGTTTTAACAAATATATTACATGTAAGATTCTGTTTGTAATATGGCCAAAAAGATTTTCTTGACTTTTAACAATTTTGTTGTATGCGGAAATTTTGTCTGAAACTTGGCTAAAGGAAGCTTGTTTGACTGTTAACAACTTTTGTTTGTATGAGGAAACTGTCCTGAGACTTGGCCAATGGGGGACTTATATAAGTTTTAACTTCTTTGTATGTGGAAATACT
>NW_019216851.1:0-1364 GCF_002532875.2 Varroa jacobsoni | reverse complement strand
ATGTGTTGAAAACAAAATACTGATTGATATTATTAAAGATTTCATAAGGAGTTTAAGATTTAATCAAGTTCAAATATAATTCAAAAATACCTATTTTGTAAGCTATTAATTTTTTTGCCATTGTTGGTGGTTTTTACCAATAACTCAAAATTTTGAAACTAAGAAAGATAATTAAGCTATAATTCGGTTCTGAGAACCGTTTTATCCTGCTCTGCACTTGCTCGGTTCTTTGCCGAGTAAGTATTATGATTTAGGCTTCCAGCCTTTTTAATTTTTTATCTTAGGCAAGATGCGTTAGCGGTTGTGTTTTCTTTTCTTTATGGTTGTCAATGTACATCGCCTGGTGATGCAGGATTTAGAAAATAAAGAAGTAAAAAAACTGCGACCCACCCAACAGCTCTAATTGCAAGTCCTTCATGTAGCGACCATTTTACTGTTGCATTTCCTTCAATAAGAGATGAAGCAACTATTGATACTGTCAACGCCATAAATGCTTTTAAAAATATAAGCTGAATACCATTAAATTTACTACCGATAAGGATTTCGCCAAATAAAATTGACGCACCACAAAGTAATAACAATGGAACACCAAGAAATAATTGAAGTTTAATAAATTTAGCTTTCATTGTTTTGTCAAATTTTTGATTAAAGCCACTTACAGAAATCCCTTTTTCGATAAATTTATTTTTTAGGTTTTCAATAGTTTTTTTGTCCGAAAACGTATTGACAAAACTTTGAATTGTAACGTATGCTTTTGGGGAAACTGAAATTTCTGTTACTCCGTCATTTTTTGCAATGACATTTATTGTTTCTATAAGTTTAATTGATGTGGGAATAAAATTTTCAACAGTTCCTACATAATCACGCTGTAAGTTTTTATTTTCAAAAAAGTCTTGTTCTTCATGTAAATCAGCAAGAACCTGATTTACTGTATTTAAAACCTTTGTGTGATTTGTTGAGATTTCTCCAATTAGTTGTGAAACGCACACTTTGTCTCCATTACAGTTTTTGTAATTAGTCACAAAGTTTTTAAGCGAATCGTCAAGTTCCGATTTAGCTTCTAAAATTTTATCGGTGCCTGTAATTTCAGCCACTTATTTGCTATTTATAATATCAACTATTCTGTTAATCCAATAATTAGTATCAGTAAAGTCAACTGACTCTTTAATAATAATTGAGTCTTTACTTATTATGGATAAAACCAAAGGTTCTGTTGCAGAAGAAAGGTTGCTAAGTGTTGTAGCAAGACTTTCAATTTTAGATTCGTTCAATCTCAACCCTTTGTTTGTCGCAAGTGTTGTAAGAATTTGTTTTATTTCACTTTGTTTGCTCATCGCCTTTTATTTTAAGTTTTTTATTAGTCA
>NW_019216850.1:0-1364 GCF_002532875.2 Varroa jacobsoni | reverse complement strand
AGCCACGGCGATCGTACACTCATTGTGATCGTAACTCAGTATAGTATGGTCATTGTATCGGAAGCGTATGTTCTCTGCAATTTTAACCAGATTCATATTTTGAGCATCAAATGCGTAGACTTCCGTTGGAGTGTAGAAGAATGCAGCAGTGCCAAATACACTCGTTCTGACGAAAGGCTGACCAATGGTACTGAGAACAGGGACTTCGTGGGGTAGTTCTTGAGAGCGGACGCGTCGTACGTAGATTTTACCCGCAATCGTAAAGTAATGTTGGTCGTTCATTATAAAACCGTTAGCTGGTCTTGACTCTGCAAACTCGCATATCCCACGGCAAGTCACCCCAGATGGAAGGAAGGTCACAGAAGAGCTGTTATCAGATGCTTTCTTACTGAAAATAGCCACGCCACTGGACCTCCGTGGACGCACACGTCGCGGTTCTCCAATGAAAAGTGTATTTTGCGTAGGAAATAATAGTCTGTAAATTTTGGTAACTATTCCCGATTTTTCAGCATCATTTTCGCTCCACTCATGAAGTCGTTCCATTAGTTTGGATTTGTAAGTAGCTTCAGAGGGAAGGCGGGCAAAAACTTCAGTCACCATATCAACATCCACGGCAAACTTCGAACGATCCAAGAAGTTGTTATCGTGTAAGCAGTTTTCGATGTTCGAGTTGATCATCTCCTCCATCTTTTGCATGATGTCGTTGAAGCCATATCTCTTCGCAGCAGCATATACTTCGATGACATGTTTATTATCATGGTAAAACTGTTGTCCAGTCGACAGATACCACAGGATAATATCAAGAGTAGTAATGGATACATCTAAGCACAGATGGTTTTGAAAAAATCGAACTGGAGTAGATATGGAACCATAAAGCACCACTTTAGTCAATTGCTGCATGAAAAACTCAGACGCTCTTATCAGCAGGTATGGAGGAGCGACTCGGAACTGCCCGTTACTTCTGAGGCATTCAAGCACCACGAAGTTCTGTCTGTTATAGTTGCTATACAGATTGTCTCGGGGCGGAATAACAGGCGACTGCCCGTGGCTGATTGTCCTGTCACCCATAACTATCCGTTACTTTGCGAGCGAGAAATTACAGACAACCTAGGTTCAATGGGTCGCTTTAACGAAATGGTACTGCAATCTTTACAGAGAACAGTTCCACCTTCAATAAAACGAGCGACAAAATGAAGCAACCGAACTCGCCAAAATGCGCAAAAACACTGTAGTTACTTTAAAGCTGACCCAGCTTATATATATTTGTGGGCACTCATCCGATAACTCTCTTTCTCTAAAACTCTCCTGGTTCTTCAAACGAGGCCGTTCCACGAACGCGACATATGGAGCTTCGCCTAGCGCGA
>NW_019216849.1:0-1362 GCF_002532875.2 Varroa jacobsoni | reverse complement strand
AGATACATTAAAAGTTAAGCATAAATAGTTTTCAAAATCATTATGAAGTTTAAAGTTGTATTTATAGTTCTATTATCAATAATATTTTTCCAACCTTGTTTTTCTCAACAAACAGATTCAACAAATATGATTTTTGATACTGTTTATGTTGAATCTGCTCCTGTTTTAATAACTGAAACAGTTTATATTTCAGAACTACCCTCTAAAACAAAAAGAACAAATAACTATTTTTTAGAATTAAAATTGGCAGAAGGTTTTTATGCAAACAATCAAATTCAAACTATAGACTCTAAATTTAGTTTACAAAATTCCTATTCATCAACTATTTCTTTTGGTAAAACCTTTGGACATTTTTCTGTCACTACAGGTTTCGGGTTTAAAGGTCTTTCAATAAACAATCAATCGGATAGTTTATATAATTTATACAGTCAAAAAACGAATCTAATAGTTGTACTGTAGATGTTTACTATCAGGTAGTAAATGGAGTAAGTACTCCGAAATATGTCACTCAACTCGTAAATAAAATAGAACCCTATACTTATCAAAAAGACTCTATTAACAAATCTGTATCATATTTAAAATATTTGGAAATACCATTGGTTATAAATTATAGTATTGCCAAGAATAAATTCGCATTTGAGCCAAGTGTTGGCTTATTGAGTTCAATTTTAATTTCCAGTCCTAGTGAGTTGAAAGTATTAAATGCTTCAAATTATTTTAGTTTGTTGGGAGGTATTTCTGTTTTGTATAAGCTTACAAAATCATTATCAATAGGTTGCAGTTATCAATTTCAAAATAACATTACAAATATTATAAAAACAGATAATATTAAGATTGTTAATAATAATGTAGGGATTAATTTACGATATATTTTAAATTAGAAAGTCAATATAAAAATGAATCATTTATGAAAAGGCTAATTTATATTCTCATTTTTAATTTGTTAAATATATACTTGGTTTCTGCCCAATGTTTAACACCAACTTATATATTTAACTCAACAAATGGTGTTGATGGTTTTAGAGATTTTATTACAATTGATGCTAACGATGCAATAGATGGAACAATAACTCATGGTCAAAATGGGGTTAACCTTATCCCTGATGTAAATGGTACTGGACTTGTAGATGGTACAGATACAAGAATATACAAACCATTAGGAAAATCTCTAAATGATACTTCTTGGAAAGTTGAATGCCAATTTAATTTAATAAAAGGAAGAAGTCCTGGACATATACTTTTAGCATTAACAGCTGGCAACAAAGAAGTATTTTCATCATCAGCACAAAAATCAATTTATATAGTAATCTATAGAGCAGATTTAAATAATTTTCCAGCTTCAGGTACTTATGTTACAGGAGA
>NW_019216847.1:0-1367 GCF_002532875.2 Varroa jacobsoni | reverse complement strand
GAAGTTAAAATTTAAATAAGTCCTCCACTGGCCAAGTCTCAGGACAGAGTTTTCTCATTCAAACAAAAGTTGTTAACGCTCAAACAAGCTTCCGTTAGCCAACTTTCAGACAAAATTTCCGCATACAACAAAATTGTTAAAAGTCAAGGAAATCTTTTTGGCCATATTTCAAAACAGAATCTTACATGCAATATATTTGCTAAAACCCAAGTTCTCGTTGGTCAAGTATCAAAATAGAGTTTCCTCATACAGAAAAGCTGTTAAAACTTAAACAAGCATTCTCTAGCTAAGTTTCAGGAAGATACAAAGAAGTGGTTAAAACAAACGTTTTTTTTTTGACCATGTTTTAGGACTACATTTCCACATACAAAGAAGTTAAAACTTAAATAAGTCCCCCATTGGCCAAGTCTCAGGACAGAGTTTCCTCATACAAATAAAAGTTTTAACACTCAAACAATCTTCCTTTAGCCAAATTTCAGACAAAAATTTCCGCTTACAACAAAATTGTTGAAAGTCAAGGAAATCTTTTTGGTCATATTTCAAAACAGAACCTTACATGTAGTATATTTGCTAAAACCCAAGTTCTCGTTGGTCAAGTCTCAAAATAGGGTTTCCTCATACAGAAAAGCTGTTAAAACTTAAACAAGTATTCTCTAGCTAAGTTTCAGGAAGATACAAAGAAGTGGTTAAAACAAACGTTTTTTTTGGCCATGTTTTAGGACAACATTTCCACATACAAAGAAGTTAAAATTTAAATAAGTCCCCTATTGGCCAAGTCTCAGCACAGAGTTTCCTCATACAAACAAAAGTTGTTAACACTCAAACAAGCTTCCGTTAGCCAAGTTTCAGACAAAACTTCCGCATACAACAAAATTGTTAAAAGTCAAGGAAATCTTTTTGGCCATATTTCAAAACAGAATCTTACAGGCAATATATTTGCTAAAACCCAAGTTCTCGTTGGTCAAGTCTCAGGATAGAGTTCCCTCACACAGAAAAGTTGTTAAAACTTAAACCAGTGTGCTCTAGCTAAGTTTCATGAAAATACAAAGCAGTGGTTAAAACAAACGTTTTTTTTTTGGTCATGTTTTAGGACAACATTTCCACATACAAAGAAGTTAAAACTTAAATAAGTCTCCCATTGGCCAAGTCTCAGGACAGAGTTTCCTCATACAAACAAAAGTTGTTAACACTCAAACAAGCTTCCTTTAGCCAAGTTTCAGACAAAATTTCCGCATACAAAAAAATTGTTAAGAGTCAAGGAAATCTTTTTGGCCACATTTCAAAACCGAATCTTACATGCAATATATTTGCTAAAACCCAAGTTCTCGTTGGCCAAGTCTCAGGATAGAGTTCCCTCACACAGAAAA
>NW_019216846.1:0-1365 GCF_002532875.2 Varroa jacobsoni | reverse complement strand
TTTTTAAAATAATGATTTAAACAACCCCCCCAAGTGTGAATCATGTAAGTATCTGTAAAATTGTGTAATACAAATTGATTTTCAATAGTACACCTTTGTATAAATAATAACAAAATATAAAATTCAAGGATATGAGAAAGTCAATATTAACATTTGGTTTAACAGTAGTATTAGCATCAGTAAGTTTAGCCGGTTTTGCACAAGAAAACAAAAAAGCTAAATCAGCTAGAAAAGAAATGAAGTGTGCAAAGAAAAATTTGTCTGAAGCTAAAAAAGATTCAGTTGCAGATTTCGCAGAATTTAGAAAAGAAGCTGAAATGAAAATAGTTGACAATCAAGCTAAAATAGCTGAATTGAAAACTAAAAAAAGAGAAGACAATAAAGACACTCAAGAGGCTTACGATAAAAAAGTATTGGCTTTAGAGCAAAAAAACAATGATTTGAGAATCAAAATGGCTGGTGCTTCTGATGCAAAACCAAGTGCATGGGCATCATACAAAAGAGAATTTAGCCATGATATGGAAGAGTTTGGGAAAGCCTTCAAGTCAATAGGTCAAAACAACGTCAAATAAAATATTGCACACACACCTATTAAAGGCGGACAAAACTTGTTCGCCTTTTTTCATTTCAAACAAAATCAGCCATGTATAAACTTATACTTTGTTTACTCGCATTTATTACCACTCCAATGTTTGCACAAGATGCACAATGGGGTTATAAAATTTTAAGTTCATCTTCAGAATTTAGTGAAAATGAATATGCTGCCATTCAAGCATTAGGAATGCCCAATGTATTGCCAGCTGGAATAAGAAATATCAAAGCTTGGCAGCCTAAAGGAGAACTTGATGAAGAGTTTTTAAAAGTTGGTTTTTTAGTTCCTATTACACCCAAACAAATCATTATTTCCGAATCATACCACCCAGGATTTATCACTAAAGTTTTGGCTTATGATACACTCGGTAAAGAATATGAATTAGCAGTATTTTCGCCCAAAGCGATACAGGCAACAAGTAGAGTTTTGGTTTTGAATGTTACCAAAATCAATTTCCCAATTGTAGCTCTTAAAGTTATTTTCAAACTTAATAAAGATTATCCAATTGGAATTGATGCCATCGGAATTTCTACTTCAGATAAATTATTCAAAATGAAGAAAACGCATTTGGATATTATCAAAGCCAATATGGTTGCACGCAAACTTGATACTACAGTAAATAGTGTGTATAGAGAAATGGGACCTTTGGTTTCTCCCGATGGTAAAACCATGTATTTCAGTAGAAGAGGAGATCCTCGAAATACCGATGGTGTGGAAGATGAAGAAGATATTTGGTTTTCAGAATGGGACACAACTAAAAAGAGATGGGGTAC
>NW_019216843.1:0-1368 GCF_002532875.2 Varroa jacobsoni | reverse complement strand
CCATTTTTAAAAATACTAACTGGACTAGGTAAATGAAAAGTAATACGTTGTCCGCTACCATAATAGCTTACATTATACAAAGTATTAGGCTGAATTGGTGTATAATTACCTTCGGCATAATAAGTATCATCTCCAACATCTAATGAATAAGGAATAAGTTTCCCAAGTAGATTTGGGTTAACTGGAGTTTCGACTCCACTACCTGCATTACTAGTTTTATTAATATTAAATCCTGAACCAGCCATGTATTAGTATCTGTAAGTTATATTAATATCAGTTGTATTATTAGCGTCAGCAACAATTTTAATCTTATTTTTAAACAAAGAATTTTCAGGACTTGCCCAAGACTGCGATTTACAAATAAGTATATCAATGCTATTTTCTGCCATACCATGTATTTCAAAATTTCCAATCAATGTTGGATCGCTTGGAGCAATTGCTAGCCAACTTAGTTCCTTCTCAAATATTTGAGTTTCGTCAGGGGAGAGTACTGAAACAAATATATTTTTGCCTGCCATTACTTTGAAGTAAATATTGATTTGACTAAAACTGAACCAAGTGTACCTATTATTACAGCTACGACAATACAAGCTGCGAGCTTAATATAAACTGGGTTAGGTACATCTACAATAACCTTAACACCGTCTTTTGAGAGTTTATCAACCGCTGAATCAAACATATTATGCTATGAGTTTACTAAGTCCAAGTTTATTCCAATAATCTTCAGAAACATTGTTTCGCTGTTTATAAGCTATCAAAGCTGTTTCTGTTTCTTTGCCAAATTTGCCATCAACTCCATGTGTTAATTTCTGATTACCTACCTGTTGAAGCCAATTTTGTAGTGTTTTAACTCTATTTCCATAACTACCTAATTTCAAAGGGAAATTGTCATTTGATGACTCCCAATCAAAAAGTGGTTCAATGCTTGGTTGTGTATCATTTGAAATTTCTTTTTGTTTGATTGGATCATCCTTATCTTGTCTCGAAAACCAATATACTAGTGCTGTAATAATTAGAGCAAAAGCTCCAAATATGTACCACTCTTTATATTTTTTGATGTGATTTAGCATAAGATTAATAAGCTTTTAAGTTAAGTTTCGTATAAAGAGCTTGTGTCAAAGTAACATAATGAAACCCTGGTCTATCTTCAATAGCAATATTGGCTTTCGCAAGTGCATTCGATGTTTTTGCACCCCAAACACCATCATTTGTAAGGCCTGCATTATATTTAGCATTCAAATATTTTTGAAATTGCATTACTTGCTTTCCAACATCACCAGGTTCTACAGGAAATTGAAGTCTAGCCGTAGGATTTTTATTTACAATGCCGATAGTGCAATTGATACTACTTCACAAGGTGGTTCGGCT
>NW_019216841.1:0-1369 GCF_002532875.2 Varroa jacobsoni | reverse complement strand
TTGGTCAATCCATGCTTCATAGTTCAAATCGTGATTCATGTGAATCAAACGGTTATTTAATGCTGAGTCAAATTCTTCAACATCTGTTCCAACATCTTCACCTAAGTTACCTGATGCAATCATCAATACATTTTCATTGAATTTAAATTTAGTACCAATTGTTCTTTCAAGTAATACACCTAAACATGCATTTCTTACATTAAGTGAACATCTATTCAATTCTTCAAAGTGAATCAATGTAGGTTTTTCATTTGCTTCAATTGCCCATTCAGGTACAGTCATAGTATGAACATCATACTTGATACCATTAATTACAACATCTTTTAATTTAGGCATACCAAAATCGGTTTCATCCGCAGTTGATAAACGAATATCAAAATAATTATATCCCATAATTCTTGCTATTTCACGTGCAATAGATGATTTTGCAAGACCGGGTTTTGAAGTAATATACAACACCCCTGCTTTAGCTTTCATTACATTGAAATATTTTTTTTCTAATTTAGAAAGATATTCATATCTCTCTGTAATATCCAATGAATTTAACTTTTCATTACTAATTCTTTCCATATTTTATTGTTTTAATTTGCTTTAATATTCTATATTCTCATTATTAAAAAGTTTAGAATATTTTATTTTTTTATAAATTATTTTGTGAAAATAATTTCACCTATTTCATATTCACTAAATACATTGAATATATCACTTTTTGTATTAGGTATAAATATCATAGCTTTAGATTCTATTTTCTTAATAATAGTTGGCTCTAAATTCAAAATAAATGGTATTCTTTTACCAATAAATTCTTCAGGTTGATATAACTCACCTAAATTAGTTATACATTCTCTTTCATCAATACCTGTATTGATTTTCAATTTTAATAATTTATCAGTCTTAGGAACTCTTTCAGCTTCTAATACTTGACATACTCTAATATCCAATGATAAAAATGTATCAAATGAAATATTTGGTTTTTGTTCCATATTTATTATTCTAAAAAGTTATTATCAATTCTCATTCTTGATGCTTTATCCATTGAAATATCAAATTCTGCTCCTGCATACCATTTAATAATAGGTCTTTCTAAAAAAGGATTTGATATTACATTGAAATAAACAATTGGTTTTTCAGGATTCAAAACATATGAATTACCTCTATTCACAAAAATAATTTCATTTGAATATTGTTCTAATCCTCTAATTTTATCAACATTAATAACAAAAATATGTCTTTGTTTCCACATTCCGATATAACGTATTTGACCTTTATCACCTAATTCTTCATGAATTAATGTTTCTGTTTGAACCCATTTTTACATATAAGGTGTAATGAATAATACAGAACCATCATAAGTCTTTTTCAAAATAGT
>NW_019216840.1:0-1370 GCF_002532875.2 Varroa jacobsoni | reverse complement strand
TGTTTGTTTTAACCACTTCTTTGTATCTTCCTGACACTTAGCTAGAGAATACTTGTTTAAGTTTTAACAGCTCTTCTGTATGAGGAAACTCTATTTTGAGACTTGACCAACGAGAACTTGGGTTTTAGCAAATATATTGCATGTAAGGTTCTGTTTTGAAATATGACCAAAAAGATTTCCTTGACTTTTAACAATTTTGTTGTATGCGGAAATTTTGTCTGAAACTTGGCTAAAGGAAGCTTGTTTGAGTGTTAACAACTTTTGCTTGTATGAGGAAACTCTGTTTTGAGACTTGGCCAATGGGGGACTTATATAAGTTTTAACTTCTTTGAATGTAGAAATGTTGTCCTAAATCATGGCCAAAAAAAACGTTTGTTTTAACCACTTCTTTGTGTCTTCCTGAAACTTAAATAGAGAACACTTGGTTAGGTTTTAACAACTTTTCTGTATGAAGAAACTCTATTTTGAGACTTGACCAACGAGAACTTTGGTATTAGCAAATATATTACGTTAAGATCCTGTTTTGAAATACGGCCAAAAAGATTTCTTTGACTTTTAGATATTTTGTTGTATGCGGAAATTTTGTCTGAAACTTGGCTAAGGGAAGCTTGTTTGAGTGTTAGCAACTTTTGTTTGTATGAGGACACTCTGTTCTGAGACTTAGCCAATGGGGGACTTATTCAAATTTTAACTTCTTTGTATGTGGAAATGTTGTCCTAAAACATGGCCAAAAAAACGTTTGTTTTAACTACCTCTTTGTATCTTCCTGAAACTTAGCTAGAGAACACTTGGTTAAGTTTCAACAACTTTTCTGTATGAGGAAACTCTATTGTGAGACTTGACCAACGAGAACTTCTTTGAGTTTTAACAAATACATTACATGTAAGGTTCTGTTTTGAAACATGACCAAAAAGATTTCCTTGACTTTTAACAATTTTGTTGTATACGGAAATTCTGTCTGAAACTTGGCTAAAGGAAGCTTGTTTGAGTGTTAACAACCTTTTTTTTGTATGAGGAAACTCTGTCCTGAGACTTGACCAGTGAGAGACTTATTTCAGTTTTAACTTCTTTCAATGTGGAAATGTTGTCCTAAAACATGGCCAGAAAAAAACGTTTGTTTTAACCACTTCTATCTTCCTGAAACTTAGCTAGAGAATACTTGTTTAAGTTTTAACAGCTTTTCTGTATGAGGAAACTCTATTTTGAGTCTTGACCAACGAGAACCTGGGTTTTAGCAAATATATTGCATGTAAGATTCTGTTTTGAAATATGGCCAAAAAGATTTTTTTGACTTTTAGCAATGTATGCGGAAATTTTGTCTGAAACTTAGCTAAAGGAAGCTTGTTTGACTGTTAACAACTTTTGTTTGT
>NW_019216839.1:0-1371 GCF_002532875.2 Varroa jacobsoni | reverse complement strand
AAAGATTTTATTGAAATTCAAGCTCAATTACAAAACAAGGAATTGAATGCTGCTGATAAAAAAGATTTAACTGAAGGAATGTGTTTTATCAAAAATATGCAATATCAATTTTTACTGAATAATAAATGATATCGATTATTAGCTTATTTCTTTACTCAAACATTAGATAATAATGATATAAGTTCTAAACAAGATTACTTTAATGATTTAAAAACAATTTCTCATCAATGATTAGAAAATATGAAAAATCAGTTGTACAGTGATAATAACCAATGATTTTGAAATGTAAATGGTTATAAAAATGAAAAAGAGTATAATACTTCAATTAAATTTCTGCATAATTTTTTTGAAAATAACAATATCACTAGAAAAGATTTATCTGATGTTTTAAAAGAAAGTAATTTTTTTAATCAAATAAATACTGATCAACAAGAATTTAATATTGATGGTTTTTGAATTAAATATAACGGCTATTCCAAAATTGAACAAAAAAATGAAGGAACCGATGATAAGCCTAAATGATCATGAAGAAATTATTATAAATTTACTTTTAAATTCAAAAATATTGATGCTTGTTTTAATTTAAATATTGCAGATAACAACTTTAGATTTATTAATTTAGATTTTGATACTAATTTAAAATATAATGATGTTTTTGAAAATTATCAAAAAAAATATTTAGTTGATTTGTTAGAAAATAAAGCAAGTTGGTTAATTTTATTTAAAATTATAGAATCTGGTTTATAAAAGATATAAAATTAAAATAAATATTTTTATTATTTTATATAAATAAGCACGATTGGATAGGGGAAATGAATAGACAAAGTTTATTAAATGGCATTAGAAATTCTTTAAATGCAAATAATGGTATAAATTTTCATGAAAAAATCGCAAAATGTTTAAGACACTATTGTCTAGGTTTGAATTATCACTATCCTTATATAGAAACTAAACAACAAGGGGGAGACAAGGGTGCTGATTTTATTTTTGTAAAGGACAATACTTATTTTGGTTTCACCGCTTCAAATAAATACACTTTGAAAGAAGTGTTAATAAAAATAGAAGAAGATTTATCTAAACTTTTAAATAATATTTTTAATGAAAAAGTATATACAGGTAAAATAGAAAAATTTATTTTTATTTACAATACACATGGAACTCCAAAAATAAATGATCCATATAATAAAATTAAAGAATTAATTGAAAAATATTTTGATCTTTACGATACAAATTTTATTTATGAAATATGAAATGTTGATGATTTAATAGATTTTTTAGATTTAAATTGTGATTATGAAGTATTAATAAAAATTTCTGAATATTTAAATTTTAAGGATTATTTAAATAATCCAGGAGTTTTGAGCGATATAA
>NW_019216838.1:0-1372 GCF_002532875.2 Varroa jacobsoni | reverse complement strand
CCATATTTCAAAAGAGAACCTTACACGCAATATATTTGTTAAAGCTCAAAGAAGTTTTCGTTGACCAAGGCTCAGGATAGAGTTCCCTCACACAGAAAAGTTGTTAAAACTTAAACACAAGTGCTCTCTAGCTAAGTTTCAGGGCAGAAGTCCCACATACAAAGAATTGGTTAAACCAAACGTTTTTTTTTCTGGCCAGGTTTTAGGACAACATTTCCACATACAAAGGAGTTGTTAAAACTCAAATAAGTCCCCCATTGGCCAGGTCTCAGAACAGGGTTCCCTCATCCAAAAAAAGTTATTAACACTCAAACAAGCTTCCTTTAGTTAAGTTTCAAGACAAAACTTCCGCATACAACAAAATTGTCAAAAGTTAAGGAAATCTTTTTGGCCATATTTCAAAAGAGAACCTTACATGCAATATATTTGTTAAAACTCAAAGACGTTCTCGTTGGCCAAGTCTCAGTATAGAGCTCCCTCACACAGAAAAGTTGTTAAAACTTAAACAAGCTTCCTCTAGTTAAGTTTCAGGATAAAATTTCCACTTACAACGAAATTGTTAAAAGTCAAGGAAATCTTTTTGGCCATATTTCAAAAGAGAACCTTACATGCAATATATTTGTTAAAGCTCAAAGAAGTTCTCGTTGGCCAAATCTCAGGATAGAGTTCCCTCACATAGAAAAGTTGTTAAAACTTAAACACAAGTGCTCTCTAGCTAAGTTTCAGGACAGAAGTCCCACATACAAAGAACTGGTTAAAACGATCGTTTTTTTTCTAGCCATGTTTTAGGACAACATTTCCACATACAAAGGAGTTGTTAAAACTCAAATAAGTCTCCCATTGACCAAGTCTCAGAACAGAGTTTCCTCATACAAAAAAAAGTTGCTAACACTCAAACAAGCTTCCTCTAGTTATGTTTCAGGATAAAATTTCTACTTACAATGAAATTGTTAAAAGTTAAGGAAATCTTTTTGGCCATATTTCAAAAGAGAACCTTACATGCAATATATTTATTAAAGCTCAAAGAAGTTCTCGTTGGCCAAGTCTCAGGATAGAGTTCCCTCACACAGAAAAGCTGTTAAAACTTAAACAAGTGTTCTCTGGCTAAGTTTCAGGACAGAAGTTCCACATACAAAGAAGTGGTTAAAACAAACGCTTTTTTTCTGGCCATGTTTTAGGACAACATTACCACATACAAAGGAGTTGTTAAAACTCAAATAAGTCCCCCATTGGCCAGGTCTCAGAACAGAGTTTCCTCGTACAAAAAAAAGTTGCTAACACTCAGACAAGCTTCCTCTAACTAAGTTTCAGGACAAAATTTCCTCTTACAACGAAATTGTTAAAAGTCAAAGAAATCTTTTTGGCCATATTG
>NW_019216836.1:0-1373 GCF_002532875.2 Varroa jacobsoni | reverse complement strand
CTATTCCTTGTCACAATAATCAGACGACCAAACTCGTTGGAGCTTTCATATACCAGGTGGCACTATTCCTTGTCACAACAACCAGACAATCAAACTCGTTGGAGCTTTCAAATACCAGATGGCACTGTTTCCTGTCACAATAACCAGGTAACCAAACTCTTTGGAGCTTTCAAGTATCAGATGACTTTCTCCTTTAACAAAACGTCCAGATGACCAATCTCCTTGAAGCTTTCAAATACCAGATGGTAGTATTCCTTGTCACAACAATCAGACGACCAAACCCGTTGGAGCTTTCAAGTATCAGACGACTTTCTCCTTTACCTCAACGTCCAGATGACCAATCTCGTTGGAGCTTTCAAATACCAGATGGTACTATTTCCTGTCACAATAACCAGACAACCAAACTCTTTGGAGCTTTCAAATACCACATGGCACTATTCCTTGTCACAACAATCAGGCGACCAAACTCGCTAGAGCTTTCAAGTATCAGATCACTTTATCCTTTAACAAAACGTCCAGATGACCAATCTCGTTGAAGCTTTCAAATACCAGACGGTATTATTCCTTGTCACAACAATCAGACAACCATACTCTCTGGAGATTTCAAGTATCAGATGACTTTCTCCTTTACCTCAACGTCCAGATGACCAATCTCGTTGGAGCTTTCAAATACCAGATGGTACTATTTCCTGTCATAATAACCAGACAACCAAACTCTTTGGAGCTTTCAAATACCAGATGGCACTATTCCTTGTCACAACAATCAGACGACCAAACTCGTTGGAGCTCTCAAGTATCAGACTACGTTCTCCTTTACGTCAACGTCCAAATGACCAATCTCGGTGGAGCTTTCAAATACCAGACGGAACTATTGCTTGTCACGACAACCAGACAACCATACTCTCTGGAGATTTCAAGTATCAGATGACTTTCTCCTTTACCTCAACGTCCAGATGACCAATCTCGTTGGAGCTTTCAAATACCAGATGGTACTATTTCCTGTCATAATAACCAGACGACCAAACTCGTTGGAGCTTTCAAGTATCATACGACTTTCTCCTTTACCTCAACGTCCAGACGACTAAACTCGTTAAAGCTTTCAAATACCAGATGGCACTGTTTTCTGTCACAATAACCAGACCACCAAACTCTTTGGAGCGTTCAAGTATCGAATGATTTTCTCCTTTACTAAAACGTCCAGGTGACCAATCTCGTTGGAGCTTTCAAATACCAGATGGTACTATTTCCTGTCACAACAATCAGGCGACCAAACTCGTTAGAGTTTTCAAGTGTCAGATGACTTTCTCCTTTACCTCAACGTCCAGATGACCAATCTCGTTGGAACTTTCAAATACCAGATGGAACTATTGCTT
>NW_019216835.1:0-1374 GCF_002532875.2 Varroa jacobsoni | reverse complement strand
CAAAATTGTTAAAAGTCAAGGAAATCTTTTTGGTCATATTTCAAAACAGAACCTTACATGTAATATATTTGCTAAAACCCAAAGAAGTTCTCGTTGGCCAAGTCTCAGGATGGAGTTCCCTCACACAGGAAAGTTGTTAAAACTTAAAGAAGTGTTCTCTACCTAAGTTTCAGGAAGATACAAAGAAGTGATTAGAACAAACGTTTTTTTGGCCATGTTTTAGTACAACATTTCCACATACAAAGAAATTAAAACTTAAATAAGTCCCCCATTGACCATGTCTCAGAACAGAGTTTCCTCATACAAACATAAGTTGTTAACAGTCAAACAAGCTTCCTTTAGCCAAGTTTCAGACAAAATTTCCGCATACAACAAAATTATTAAAAGTCAAGGAAACCTCTTTGGTCATGTTTCAATACAGAACCTTACATGCAATGTATTTGCTAAAACCCAAGTTCTCGTTGGCCAAGTCTCAAAATAGAGTTTCCTCATACAGAAAAGTTGTTAAAATTTAAACAAGCTTCCTCTAGCTAAGTTTCAGGACAAAATTTCCTCGTACAACGAAATTGTTAAAAGTCAAGGAGATCTTTTCGGCCATATTTCAAAAGAGAACCTTACATGCAATATATATGTTAAAGCTCAAAGAAGTTCTCGTTGGCCAAGTCTCAGGATAGAGTTCCCTCACACAGAAAAGTTGTTAAAACTTGAACAAGTGTTCTCTAGCTAAGTTTTAGGAAGATATGAAGAAGTGGTTAAAACAAACGTTTTTTTTTGGCCATGTTTTAGGACAACATTTCCACATACAAAGAAATTAAAACTTAAATAAGTCCCCCATTGGCAAAGTCTCAGGACAGAGTTTCCTCATACAAACAAAAATTGTTAACACTCAAACAAGCTTTCTTTAGCCAAGTTTCAGACAAAATTTCCGCTTACAACAAAACTGTTAAACATCAAGGAAATCTTTTTGGCCATATTTCAATACAGAACCTTACATGCAATATATTTGCTAAAACCCAAGTTCTCGTTGGCCAAGTCTCAGGATAAAGTTCTCTCACACAGAAAAGTTGTTAAAACTTGAACAAGTGTTCTCTAGCTAAGTTTCAGGAAGACACAAAGAAGTGGTTAAAATAAACGTTTTTTTTGGCCATGTTTTAGGACAACATTTCCACATACAAAGAAGTTAAAACTTATATAAATCCCCCATTGGCCAAGTCTTAGAACAGAGTGTCCTCATACAAACAAAAGTTGTTAACACTCAAACAAGCTTCCTTTAGCCAAGTTTCAGACAAAATTTCCGCATACAACAAAATTGTTAAACATCAAGGAAATCTTTTTGGCCATATTTCAATACAGAACCTTACATGCAATATATTT
>NW_019216834.1:0-1377 GCF_002532875.2 Varroa jacobsoni | reverse complement strand
GTATTCTCTAGCTAAGTTTCAGGAAGATACAAAGAAGTGGTTAAAATAAACGTTTTTTTTTGGCCATGATTTAGGACAACATTTCTACATACAAAGCAGTTAAAACTTATATAAGTCCCCCATTGGCCAAGTCTTAGAACAGTGTCCTCATACAAACAAAAGTTGTTAACACTCAAACAAGCTTCCTTTAGCCCAGTTTCAGACAAAATTTCCGCATACAACAAAATTATTAAAAGTCAAGGAAACCTCTTTGGTCATGTTTCAATACAGAACCTTACATGTAGTATATTTGTTAAAACCCAAGTTCTTGTTGGTCAAGTCTCAGGATAGAGTTCTTTCACACAGAAAAGTTGTTAAAACTTAAACCAGTGTTCTCTAGCTAAGTTTTATGAAGATACAAAGAAGTGGTTAAAACAAACGTTTTTTTTTGGTTATGTTTTAGGACAACATTTCTACATACAAAGAAGTTAAAACTTATATAACTCCCCCATTGGCCAAGTCTCAGAACAGAGTTTCCTCATACAAACAAAAGTTGTTAACACTCAAACAAGCTTCCTTTAGCCAAGTTTCAGACAAAATTTTCGCTTACAACAAAATTGTTAAAAGTCAAGGAAATCTTTTTGGTCATATTTAAAAACAGAACCTTACATGTACTATATTTGTTAAAACTCTAAGAAGTTCTTGTTGGCTAAGTCTCAGGATAGAGTTCCCTCACACAGAAAAGTTGTTAAAACTTAAAGAAGTGTTCTCTACCTAAGTTTCATGAAGATACAAAGAAGTGGTCAAAACAAACGTTTTTTTTTGGCCATGTTTTAGGACAACATTTCCACATACAAAGCAGTTAAAACTTATATAAGTCTCCCATTGGCCAAGTCTCAGAACAGAGTTTCCTCATACAAACAAAAGTTGTTAACACTCAAACAAGCTTCCTTTAGCCAAGTTTCAGACAAAGTTTCCGCATACAACAAAATTATTAAAAGTCAAGGGAACCTCTTTGGTCATGTTTCAATACAGAACCTTACATGCAATATATTTGCTAAAACCCAAGTTCTCGTTGGCCAAGTCTCAAAATAGAGTTTCCTCATACAGAAAAGTTGTTAAAACTTAAACCAGTGTTCTTTAGCTAAGTTTCAGGAAGATAGAAGTGGTTAAAACAAATATTTTTTCTGGCCATGTTTTAGGACAACATTTCCACCTACAAAGAAGTTGTTAAAACTCAAATAAGTCTCCCATTGGCCAAGTCTCAGGACAGAGTTTCCTCATAGAAAAAAAAGTTGTTAACACTCAAACAAGCTTCCTTTAGCCAAGTTTCAGACAAAATTTCCGCATACAACAAAATTATTAAAAGTCAAGGAAACCTCTTTGGTCATGTTTCAG
>NW_019216830.1:0-1377 GCF_002532875.2 Varroa jacobsoni | reverse complement strand
ACTAACGTTTGACAGTATATTAGTTTCTGACGAAGGTTGGTACAAGGTTTATATTTCTGACCCTGGTAATTTACAAAGTCAATTTTGTCGTTCTCAAGATTCTATACAATTAAAAACTACTGTTACCAAAACTGCTCCAAGCACAAATCCAGTTTCATATTGTCAATATGCAACTGCCTCTGCCCTTACAGCAACAGGCACAGGAACTTTACAGTTTTATACCGTACCTATAAAAGGAACACCATCCACAAGTATCACTCCCAATACTTCTACAGCAACTACTACTACTTACTATGTTTCTCAAATTATTAACACGTGTGAAAGTGCTAGAACACCATTAACTGTAACGGTTAAACCTGCTCCAATTTTAAATATTAATAATATTGATCAAGGAATTTGTAATGGCACCTTTACACAGGATATTAATTTTTCGAGTGACTTATTAAATTCGAGTTTTGATTGGACTAACAACAACACATCCGTTGGATTAAGTGCAAATGGTACTAGTTCAACTATAAATAGTTTCCAAGCTATAAACAATAGTGACACTACTGCCATTGCTAAAATAACCGTTACACCTAAAGTTAATGCTTGTAGTGGGCAAAGTTCTACTATTAAAATATCAGTATACCCTACTCCCAAAGTAAATAGTATTAATTCCCAAACAATATGTACAAATACCGCCTTTAATGCAATCAATTTTTCTGGTACGGGCAGTGCTTACAATTGGGTGAATGATAATACTAACATTGGTATAGCTTCTAGTGGCAGTGGAAATATTGTTGCTTTTAATGGCATTAATATCGACATTACTGATATTGTAGCCAATATCACTGTCACTCCGTCTACTAGTACTTGCACTGGTAGTAGCAAATCATTTAGCTTAACTATCCATCCTAAACCAACTGTAACTAAACATGATGATGTTACAATTTGTGGAGTTTCAAATCCAATAATTTTCAATGCAGTTACAACAGCTGCCACAATTAATTGGACCAATAATAATACTAGTATTGGTTTACCCGCATCAGGTAGTGGAAACATAGCAAGTTTTACGGCTGTAAATACTGGCACAACCAATCAGATCGCAACCATAACTTTAAAACCTCAAATTGGAACCTGTACAGGAACAAACCAAACATTTATCATTACCGTACCTCCTACTCCAACGTTAACATTTCCAGCATCTAACACTACTGTTTGTAACGGTATAAATAGTAATGTATTACAATTTTCTTCATCGGCCACAGGAACAACATTTGATTGGACTAACGACAATGCAATTATTGGTTTAGCAGCTTCTGGTTCAGGTAACATTGCTAGTTTTAAAGCAATAAACACTAGTAATAGTATTCAAATAGCCAATATTTCGGTTAC
>NW_019216829.1:0-1378 GCF_002532875.2 Varroa jacobsoni | reverse complement strand
TTTCCACATACAAAGAAGTTAAAACTTAAATAAATCCCCCATTGGCCAAGTCTCAGGACAGAGTTTCCTCATACAAATAAAAGTTGTTAACACTCAAACAAACTTCCTTTAGCCAAATTTCAGACAAAATTTCCGCTTACAACAAAATTGTTAAAAGTCAAGGAAATCTTTTTGGCCATATTTCAAAACAGAACCTTACATGTAGTATATTTGCTAAAACCCAAGTTCTCGTTGGTCAAGTCTCAAAATAGAGTTTCCTCATACAGAAAAGCTATTAAAACTTAAACCAGTGCGCTCTAGCTAAGTTTCATGAAAATACAAAGAAGTGGTTAAAACAAACGTTTTTTTTGGCCATGTTTTAGGACAACATTTCCACATACAAAGAAGTTAAAACTTAAATAAGTCCCCCATTGGCCAAGTCTCAGGACAGAGTTTCCTCATATAAATAAAAGTTGTTAACACTCAAACAAGCTTGCTTTAGCCAAATTTCAGACAGGATTTCCGCTTACAACAAAATTGTTAAAAGTCAAGGAAATCTTTTTGGTCATATTTCAAAACAGAACCTTACATGTAGTATATTTGCTAAAACCCAAGTTCTCGTTGGTCAAGTCTCAAAATAGAGTTTCCTCATACAGAAAAGCTGTTAAAACTTAAACAAGTATTCTCTAGCTAAGTTTCAGGAAGATACAAAGAAGTGGTTAAAACAAACGTTTTTTTTGGCCATGTTTTAGGACAACACGTCCACATACAAAGAAGTTAAAATTTAAATAAGTCTCCCACTGGCCAAGTCTCAGGACAGAGTCTCCTCATACAAACAAAAGTTGTTAACACTCAAACAAGCGTCCGTTAGCTAAGTTTCAGACAAAATTTCCGCATAAAACAAAATTGTTAAAAGTCAAGGAAATCTTTTTGGCCATATTTCAAAACAGAATCTTACAGGCAATATATTTACTAAAACCCAAGTTCTCGTTGGTCAAGTCTCAGGGTAGAGTTCCCTCATACAGAAAAGTTGTTAAAACTTAAACCAGTGCGCTCTAGCTAAGTTTCATGAAAATACAAAGAAGTGGTTAAAACAAACGTTTTTTTTTGGCCATGTTTTAGGACAACATTTCCACATACAAAGAAGTTAAAACTTAAATAAGTCCCCCATTGGCCAAGTCTCAGGACAGAGTTTCCTCGTACAAATAAAAGTTGTTAACACTCAAACAAGCTTCCTTTAGCCAAGTTTCAGACAAAATTTCCGCATACAACAAAATTGTTAAAAGTCAAGGAAATCTTTTTGGCCACATTTCAAAACAGAATCTTACATGCAATATATTTGCTAAAACCCAAGTTCTCGTTGGCCAAGTCTCAGGATAGAGTTCCCTCACACAGGAAA
>NW_019216828.1:0-1379 GCF_002532875.2 Varroa jacobsoni | reverse complement strand
AGTTGTTAACACTCAAACAAACTTCCTTTAGACAAGTTTCAGATCAAATTTTCGCATACAACAAAATTGTTAAAAATCCAGGAAATCTTTTTGGTCATATTTCAAAACAGAACCTTACATGTAATATATTTGTTAAAACTCAAAGAAGTTCTCGTCGGCCAAGTCTCAGGATAGAGTTCCCTCACACAGAAAAGTTGTTAAAACTTAAACAGGTGTTCTCTAGCTAAGTTCCAGGAAGATACAAAGAAGTGGTTAAAACAAAGTTTTTCTTTGGCCATGTTTTAGGACAACATTTCCACATACAAAGAAGTTAAAACTTAAATAAATCCTCCATTGGCCAAGTCTCAGGACAGAGTTTCCTCATATAAACAAAAGTTGTTAACACTCAAACAAGCTTCCTTTAGCCAAGTTTCAGACAGAATTTCCGCATACAGCAAAATCGTTAAAAGTCAAGGAAATCTTTTTGGCCATATTTCAAAATAGTATCTTACATGCAATATATTTGCTAAAGCCCAAGTTCTCGTTGGTCAAGTCTCAAAATAGAGTTTCCTCATACAGAGAAGCTGTTAAAACTTAAACAAGTATTCTCTATCTAAGTTTCATGAAAATACAAAAAAATGGTTAAAACAAACGTTTTTTTCTGGCCATGTTTTAGGACAACATTTCCACATACAAAGAAGTTAAAACTTAAATAAGTCCCCCATTGGCCAAGTCTCAGAACAGAGTTTCCTCATACAAACAAAAGTTGTTAACACTCAAACAAGCTTCCTTTAGCCAAGTTTCAGATAAAATTTCCGCATACAACAAAATTGTTAAAAGTCAAGGAAATCTTTTTGGTCATATTTCAAAACAGTATCTTACATGCAATATATTTGCTAAAGCCCAAGTTCTCGTTGGTCAAGTCTCAAGATAGACTTTCCTCATACAGAAAAGCTGTTAAAACTTAAACAAGTATTCTCTATCTAAGTTTCAGGAAGATACAAAGAAGTGGTTAAAACAAACGTTTTTTCTGGCCATGTTTTAGGATAACATTTCCACATACAAAGAAGTTAAAACTTAAATAAGTCCCCCATTGGCCAAGTCTCAGAACAGAGTTTCCTCATACAAACAAAAGTTGTTAACACTCAAACAAGCTTCCTTTAGCCAAGTTGCAGACAAAATTTCCGCTTACAACAAAATTGTTAAAAGTCAAGGAAGTCTTTTTGGCCACATTTCAAAACAGAATCTTAACGTAATATATGTGCTAAAACCCAAGTTCTCGTTGGTCAAGTCTCAAAATAGAGTTTCCTCATACAGAAAAGCTGTTAAAACTTAAACAAGTATTCTCTATCTAAGTTTCAGGAAGATACAAAGAAGTGGTTAAAACAAACATTTTTTCT
>NW_019216827.1:0-1379 GCF_002532875.2 Varroa jacobsoni | reverse complement strand
TGTTTGTTTTAACCACTTCTTTGTATCTTCCTGAAACTTAGCTAGAGAATACTTGTTTAAGTTTTAACAGCTTTTCTGTATAAGGAAACTCTATTTTGAGACTTGGCCAACGAGAACTTGAGTTTTAGCAAATATATTATATATAGGATTTTGTTTGTAATATGGCCAAAAAGATTTCCTTGACTTTTAACAATTTTGTTGTAAGCGGAAATTTTGTCCTGAAATTACGCTGAAAAAAGCTTGTTTGAGTGTTAACAACTTTTTTTGTATAAGGAAACTCTGTTCTGAGAGTTGGCCAATGGGGGACTTATTTGAGTTTTAACAACTCCTTTGTATGTGGAAATGTTGTCCTAAAAAACGTTTGTTTTAACCACTTCTTTGTATCTTCCTGAAACTTAGCTAGAGAATACTTCTTTAAGTTTTAACAACTTTTCTGTGTGAGGGAACTCTATCCTGAGACTTGGCCAACGAGAACTTCTTTGAGTTTTAACAAATATATTGCATGTAAGGTTCTCTCTTGAAATATGGCCAAAAAGATTTCCTTGACTTTTAACAATTTCATTGTAAGTGGAAATTTTATCCTGCAACTTAACTAGAGGAAGCTTGTTTAAGTTTTAACAACTTTTCTATGTGAGGGAGCTCTATCTTGAGACTTTGCCAACGAGAACATCTTTGAGCTTTAACAAATATATTGCATGTAAGGTTCTCTTTTGAAATATGGCCAAAAAGATTTCCTTGACTTTTAACAGTTTCACTGTACGAGGAAATTTTGTCCTGAAACTTAGCTAGAGGAAGCTTGTTTAAGTTTTAACAACTTTTCTGTGTGAGGGAACTCTATCCTGAGACTTCGGCAACGAAAACTTCTTTGAGTTCTAACAAATATATTGCATGTAAGGTTCTCTTTTGAAATATGGCCAAAAAGATTTCCTTGACTTTTAACAATTTTGTTGTATGCGGAAATTCTGTCCTGAAACTTAGCTAAAAGAAGCTTGTTTGAGTGTTAATAACTTTTTTTGTATAAGGAAACTCTGTTCTGAGACTTGGCCAATGGGGGACTTATTTGAGTTTTAACAGCTCCTTTGTATGTGGTAATGTTGTCCTAAAACATGGCCAGAAAGAAAGCGTTTGTTTTAATCACTTCTTTGTATGTGGAACTTCTGTCCTGAAACTTAGCCAGAGAACACTTGTTTAAGTTTTAACAACTTTTCTGTGTGAGGGAACCCTATCTTGAGACTTCGGCAACGAAAACTTCTTTGAGTTTTAACAAATATAATGCATATAAGGTTCTGTTTTGTAATATGGCCAATAAGATTTCCTTGACTCTTAACAATTTTGTTGTATGCGGAAATTCTGTCCTGAAACTTGGCTAGAGGAAGTTT
>NW_019216826.1:0-1376 GCF_002532875.2 Varroa jacobsoni | reverse complement strand
GATAGGTCGATTTCGTCTGCATCAATACAAGCTTCTAATTCTCTTCCCAAATCAGGAAGGATGATTTTTCCTAATGAATCCGGATGATTCCAGTCTATGTCAAAGTAATTATAATAAATAGAACTTTTGCCCCGCTCCAGTACATCCATTAATTTAAAATTCTCAGGCGATACTGCCATGTGATTTGGAACAATATCCTGAATCCATGTCATATCGTATTTTTTAAGCTCATTAGATAATTTTCTAAAATCATCTAATGTTCCTATTTGAGGATTGATTTGAGACGAATCTGCAACATCATAACCATGTAAACTATCTGTAACGGCTTTGGTAATAGGGGCCGCATAAATGGTTGTAATGCCCAGATCATGCAGGTATTGAACGGTCTCTAATAAATTATTAAAAGTGAAAAATTTATTAAATTGAATTCTATAAGTAGATCCCGGATAATGTATAGAATTATCTTCAATAAAATTTGTATGAGACGTTTGTTTTGAAGTTTCCATAGCTGGTGATTTTTATTTTATAATAGATATCGCATCATATTTTAACAGATAAAAATTGTATTGAAATCAATTATTTATTTTTGAGTGATAAGATTTACCTGTTTGTAAGGTGAATTTTTCAAAGAATTCCCAAATAGCCTCGCTGGCATTTATATCTTTATTTTTTCTTCCCATAATCATTTTAAATTGTTTTGCACTTCCAGGCCATGTATGCCCGCCTTTATAGACTTTATAGAACCATACTTCAGCGCCTGTCTGGCAATCTGAATATTTAATCAAGTCTACAGTACTTTTATCAGATTTACAGCGATTGGGAATGTGAATGGTATCCGGTTGATTTGCACAATGATTTCTGAGTACCCAAAGCTTTACAAGTTCTTCTACTCCTCGTGCCTGATGCATGCCTGTATAGCGCATGATGTGATCACGTGTTCCATGAAAATGCAGAATTGGCATATCTCTGGTTGGATTACAGTAAACAAGTGCACTATCTGTCATTAGTCCTGAAACAGAGGCGACAGCTGCTATGCGGTTGCTCAGTTCACAAGCAAGGTTATATGAAAATGCGCCGCCCAAACTTATTCCTACAGAATAGATGCGCTGTGTATTGATGGAATATTTTTGAATCAATGTATCAAGTAATGTATTTATATATCCCAGATCATTTTTGCCATGTTCATATCGACTAAAACCCAAACCTGTATTCCATTCTTTTGGGGAAAGACGCCGAAAAAACAACATAAATTCCTTTTTGTCCGCGAATTCATTCCTTTTGCAATAAGCTTCGGGGTTTTTTGCCCCCGCAACCAAGCCACCAAAATTCAGTACAAGCGGATATTGTTTTGCCTTAGTATAATTTAAAGGGAGATG
>NW_019216825.1:0-1379 GCF_002532875.2 Varroa jacobsoni | reverse complement strand
AGATTTGTAAGCCCCTCCTATTAAATTTCCTGCACTGTAGCCAGCCAAAGCGGAAAGCACCATCATGCCATGTTCATGATCTTCATAAACAGCAGATTCTTTCTTTACATAATCATAAGTACCTAAAATTCTATTATTTAAATATAGAGAATCAAATACAGGTAAGTTATTCGCATTGTTAAATCCACCATCTAAAACAGCAATTTCAATACCTTGTCCTGCAAATCCATTTTCGTGCATTTTATCAATTCCAATCATCTGATTTTGATTAGCAGAACTACCATAATCAATTGACTTTATTGAATTTAATGAATTCAGATTTTGATAATCAACATTAGATAATTTTCTAGAAATAGGATTAGTTTTCAAAACAAATGAACAAACATTTAACTTCTTAATCGAAATAGTATCAGTATAAATTACAACAGCATTTAGCCATTTTGATTTTAGCCAAACATTTAAACCCAAACTTTGAATCGAATCAATATAATACTGAGAAACAGGCAAATCATTCTCCTCTAAACCTCTTTTTTGATTAATTCTTCTATTAATTGCCTTTTGACTCAAAAAATCTTGTGCTTGAGTTAAACTGTAAGAAGAATGATTTTTATCTTTTAAATAAACTAAGTAATATTTTAAATTTTGTGAATAAACATTTGAAAAACAAAATGTTATAAACAAAGTTAAAACCAATTTTGAAAAATTATTCTTTACCATAAGATGATACTGTTTGAAAATATTTAACTCCTGATGTTATAACATATTTTCCAATTTGCGATTGATCAAATTGCAAACTTTGCATTTCTCTATATATCAATCCAACATTTTTAGCATAATACTCTTTTTTAATTGTACTACTAATCTTATTAGTATCAAGTACTTCACTTACTTTCAGTGTATTGTCAGGAAAAAAAACATTGCCTAATGTAAGTCTTTCATTTAAATTAGAAATTGAGTAAGACTGCTCATCAAGATTATTAAAAGTGTTTCCATTCCAATTTAAACCATTTTTAAGAGGAAAAGATAATTTTACAAACTGTTGTCCATTTTCATTTTTGACAAGTATTTTAGAATTAGTCCATATTTCCCAAACTGAATCTATAGTCCATGTATCAAGACTTGTTAGTCTTTTATATCTTAGTAATTTAAATCCAGTTTTTGATTTATCAAGCATTGAAATAGTATCTCCAATTATTTCTTTTATTTGAAATTTGGAACTATCAACAAATCCAGTAACAGAATATTGATATTTCTTAACATCAAAAATCACATATTTCCCTGTTTCAAGTGGATAAAAATTCTCACCTTCAAATGGATTTGATATTGTATCGGGTTTATTACAAGAAATAAAAATACCTGATACAAGCAGAAAACATATT
>NW_019216824.1:0-1380 GCF_002532875.2 Varroa jacobsoni | reverse complement strand
TGGCCAAACTCATTAGAGCTTTCAAGTACCATATAGCTCTCTTCTTCTCCGCAACGGCCAGAGGGCCAAACTCATTAGAGCTTTCGAGTACCAAATAAATCTTACCTCTTCTGCAAGTACCAGACGCCCAAACTCATTAGAGCTTTCAAGTACTAGATGGATCTCTTCTTTGCCGCAACGGACAGACGGCCAAACTCATTAGAGCTTTCAAGTACTATATAGCTCTCTTCTTCGCCGCAACGGCCAGATGGTCAAACTCATTAGAGCTTTCAAGTACCATATAGCTCTCTTCTTTGCTACAACGGCCGAGGGCCAAACTCATTAGAATTTTCGAGTACCAAATAAATCTTACCTCTTCCGCAAGTACCAGACGGCCAAACTCATTAGCGCTTTCAAGTACCATATAGCTCTCCTCTTCGCAGCAACGTCCAGAGGGCCAAACTCATTAGAGCTTTCAAGTACCATAGAGCTTTCTTCTTTGCTACAACGACCGGGGGCCAAACTCGTTCAGGCTTTCAAGTACTAGATGGCTTTCTTCTTTGCTACAACGGCCGGGGGGAGGGGGCCAAACTCATCAGAACTTTCGAGTACTAAATAAATCTCACCTCTTCCACAAGTACCAGACGGCCAAACTCATTAGAGCTTTCAGGTACTAGATGGAGCTCTTCTTTGCCGCAATGGCCAGACAGTCAAGCTCATTAGAGCTTTCAAATACCATATAGCTCTCTTCTTCGCCGCAACGGCTAGAGGGCCAAACTCATTAGAGCTTTCAAGTACCATATAGCTTTCTTCTTTGCTACAAGGACCGGGGGGCCAAACTCGTTCAGGCTTTCAAGTACTAGATGGCTTTCTTCTTTGCTACAACGGCCGAGGGCCAAACTCATTAGAACTTTCGAGTACTAAATAAATCTCACCTCTTCCGCAAGTATCAGACGGCCAAACTCATTAGAGCTTTCAGGTACTAGATGGATCTCTCCTTTGCCGCAACGGCCAGATGGCCAAACTCATTAGAGCTTTCAAGTACCATATAGCTCTCTTCTTCGCCGCAAC
Source organism: Varroa jacobsoni (assembly GCF_002532875.2). NCBI lineage: Eukaryota > Metazoa > Arthropoda > Arachnida > Mesostigmata > Varroidae > Varroa > Varroa jacobsoni. Next base: position 330 of record NW_019216824.1, on the reverse strand, counting down.
GGCCAGAGGGCCAAACTTATTAGAGCTTTCGAGTACCAAATAAATCTTACCTCTTCCGCAAGTACCAGATGGCCAAACTCATTAGAGCTTTCAAGTACTAGATGGATCTCTTCTTTGCCGCAACGGCCAGACGGCCAAACTCATTAGAGCTTCAAGTACCATATAACTCTTTTCTTCGCCGCAACGGCCAGATGGTCAAACTCATTAGAACTTTCGAGTACCAAATAAATCTTACCTCTTCCGCAAGTACCAGACGGCCGAACTCATTAACGTTTTCAAGTACTAGATGGATCTCTTCTTTGCCGCAACGGCCAGACAGCCAAACTCATT
>NW_019216823.1:0-1381 GCF_002532875.2 Varroa jacobsoni | reverse complement strand
AAAAATCAATTTGGCTTTAGCCAAAACAACTATTATCTAAAGTCTAACAACTATTATCTAAATAAAACAATGTTTAAAAAAATACTTTTCACATTCTTATTTGTAGCGAATGTTTTCATGCTTTTTGCACAGTCTCATTATCCTGTTCAGATACAACCATTGGTCATTACCCCATCTGTGTATTTGCAAGATTATGTAGATCAAAATAATCTTCAAGTTAAAGTTTCGCTTAATGACTTGAGCAAACAAAATTTTCAGATACGTCTTAAAATGACTATTTCTGATAACAAAACATTTTTGCATACCTCCGCTAATGGCATTGTACTCACGCTGAATGGAGGACAAGTTTATTATTTGAGTGATGAAGATTTAGCAACACTATTTAGCCCTGCAGATTTAGGTTTACAACAAACCGAAATCCTAAAAGAAGGAATGTATTCTTTTAGTTTTGAGGCTACTACAGTGTTTGACAATACCGTAAAAGTATCTAACAAATCACTCGATTTTACCCAAACTTTGGTAGTGCTCAACGACCCACCATTGTTGAATATGCCAATCAAAGACAGCGAACTTGACTTAACCCAAATTGGGAGTTCCATGCAATTTGCTTGGATGCCAAGAAGCTTTTTTACATCACCTAACCGTCAGGTAAAATATGCTATTAAAATAGTTAAAGTTGACCCTGTTGAAACTAATCCTTACCAAGCCATTCAATCTACATCTACCAATGTTTTACTAAATCAAGATGGAATTGAGGCTCCATTTTTAATATACGACCCATCTATGTTTCAACTCGAAACAGGAACTGTATATGCTTGGCAAATAAGAGCTTATGAAGAAGTTATTTCAGGTGGTATTGTTTCTAAATTTGGAGCAAGATTTAAAAATGATGGTTTTTCAGAAGTACAAACATTTTCTACCAAAGATGTTTGTCCTGCCATTGCAATAGTAGCACAACCAGCTACAGGAGCAACTCCAGTAGTTTTATCTTGGACAACAGGAACTGGAGCAGGTACTCCAAGCCAATATGAAGTACAATATCGTGAACAAGGAACTACCTTGCCATACACCATTGTAAGAACAAGTGAAAATTCTATCACGCTCGACAATACCCAAATTCAAGAAGGATTAACTTACGAATACAATGTAGCCGTACTTTGTAAAAAATGGCAAGCACCAGTTTATGGAGGTACATTTAAACTTCAAAAACCATCTTGTTCTCCACCAAGTCCAATTAAAATCGAAAATCCTAATGTGAAAGGAGAAATGGTTTTATCTTGGGATTTGCCTGCCGAACAATCGCTTACAGCCTTTAAAGTAACCTCAAACAACGGTACAGATGGCGATGTGGTGAAGGATATACCAGTTGTAGATGGCACAA
>NW_019216822.1:0-1379 GCF_002532875.2 Varroa jacobsoni | reverse complement strand
TCTCTTATCTGCCACAACGGCCAGATGGCCAGACTCGTTAGAACTTTGAATTACCAGATAACTTTCTTTTTCACCGAAACGGCTAGATGACCAAACTTGTTAGGGCTTTCCAGTACCAGATGGCTCTCTTCCCCTCCACAATGGCTAAACGGTTAAACTCGTTAAGGTTTTCAAGTACCAGATGGTTCTCGATGTTGATGGCAAAATTCGCTTGGGCTTTTAGGTACCAGCGACTCCGTTATCTGCCACAACGGCCAGATGGCCAGACTCGTTAGAACTTTGAATTACCAGATAATTTTCTTCTTCACCGCAACAGCTAGATGAGCAAACTTGTTAGGGCATTCCAATACCAGATGGCTCTCTTCCCTGCTACAATGGCTAAAAGGCCAAATTCGTTAAGGTTTTCAAGTACCAGATGGTTCTCGACATTGATGGCAAAACTCGTTTAAGTATCAGTGACTCTTTTATCTGCCACAACGGCCAGATGGCCACACTTGTTGGGACTTTAAATTACCAGGTAACTTTCTTTTTCACCGAAACAGCTAGATGACCAAACTTGTTAGGGCATTCCAATACCAGATGGCTCTCTTCCCTGCCACAATGTCTAAACGGTTAAACTCGTTAAGGTTTTCAAGTACCAGATGGTTCTCGATGTTGATGGCAAAACTCGTTTGGACGTTTAAGTATCAGTGACTCTCTTATCTGCCACAACGGCCAGATGGCCAGACTCGTTAGAACTTTGAATTACTAGATAATTTTCTTCTTCACCGCAACAGCTAGATGACCAAACTTGTTAGGGCATTCCAATACCAGATGGCTCTCTTCCCTGCTAAAATGGCTAAAAGGCCAAATTCGTTAAGGTTTTCAAGTGCCAGACAGTTCTCAATGTTGATGGCAAAGTTCGTTTGGGCTTTTAGATTCCAGCGGCTCTCTTATCTGCCACAACGGCCAGATGGCTAGACTCGTTGGAACTTTCAATTACCAGATAACTTTCTTTTTTACCGCAACGGCTAGATGACAAAACTTGTTAGGGCTTTCCAGTACCAGATGGGTCTCTTCCCTGCCACAATGGCTAAACGACCAAACTCGTTAAGGTTTTCAAGTACCAGACCGTTCTCCATATTGATGGCAAAATTCGCTTGGGCTTTTAGGTACCAGCGACTCTCTTATCTGCCACAACGGCCAGATGGCTAGACTCGTTGAAACTTTGAATTACCAGATAACTTTCTTTTTCACCGATACAGCTAAATGACCAAACTTGTTAGGGCTTTCCAGTACCAGATGGCTCTCTTCCCTTCCACAATGTCTAAACGGTTAAACTCGTTAAGGTTTTCAAGTACCAGATGGTTCTCGATGTTGATGGCAAAATTCGCTTGGGC
>NW_019216820.1:0-1383 GCF_002532875.2 Varroa jacobsoni | reverse complement strand
CTCTGTTCTGAGACTTGGCCAATGGGGAACTTATTTGAGTTTTACCAACTTCTTTGTGTGTGGAAATGTTGTCCTAAAACATGGCTAGAAAAAAACGCTTGTTTCAACCACTTCTTTATATCTTCCTGAAACTTAGCTAAAGAACACTTGTTTAAGTTTTAACCACTTTTCTGCGTGAGGGAACTCTGTCTTGAGACTTGGTCAACAGGAACTCCTTTGAGCTTTAGCAAATATATTGCATGTAAGATTCCATTTTGAAATATGACGAAAAAGATTTCCTTGACTTTCAACAATTTTGTTGTAGGCGCAAGTTTTGTTCTGAAACTTAGATAAAGAAAGCTTGTTTGAGTGTTAACAACTTTTTGTATGAGGAAACTCTGTTCTGAGACTTGGCCAATGGGGGACTTACTTGAGTTTTACCAACTTCTTTGTATGTGGAAATGTTGTCCTAAAACATGGCTAGAAAAAAACGCTTGTTTCAACCACTTCTTTATATTTTCCTGAAACTTAGCTAAAGAACACTTGTTTAAGTTTTAACAACTTTTCTGCGTGAGGGAACTCTGTCTTGAGACTTGGTCAACGAGAACTCCTTTGAGCTTTAGCAAATATATTGCATGTAAGATGCTATTTTGAAATATGACGAAAAAGATTTCCTTGACTTTCAACAATTTTGTTGTAGGCGGAAGTTTTGTTCTGAAACTTAGATAAAGAAAGCTTGTTTGAGTGTTAACAACTTTTTGTATGAGGAAACTCTGTTCTGAGACTTGGCCAATGGCGGACTTATTTGAGTTTTACCAACTTCTTTGTATGTGGAAATGTTGTGCTAAAACATGGCCAGAAAAAAAGCGTTTGTTTTAACCACTTCTTTGTATGTGGAACTTCTGTCCTGAAACTTACCTAGGGAGCACTTGTGTTTAAGTTTTAACAACTTTTCTGTGTGAGGGAGCTCCATCCTGGGACTTCTTTGAGTTTTAGCAAATATATTGCATGTAAGATTCCATTTTGAAATATGACGAAAAAGATTTCCTTGACTTTCAACAATTTTGTTGTAGGCGGAAGTTTTGTTCTGAAACTTAGATAAAGAAAGCTTGTTTGAGTGTTAACAACTTTTTGTATGAGGAAACTCTGTTCTGAGACTTGGCCAATGGGGGACTTACTTGAGTTTTACCAACTTCTTTGTATGTGGAAATGTTGTCCTAAAACATGGCTAGAAAAAAACGCTTGTTTCAACCACTTCTTTATATTTTCCTGAAACTTAACTAGAGGAAGCTTGTTTAGGTTTTAACAACTTTTCTATGTGAGGGAGCTCTATACTGAGATTTGGCCAACGAGAACTTCTTTAAGTTTTAACAAATGTATTGTATGTAAGGTTCTCTCTTGAAA
>NW_019216819.1:0-1383 GCF_002532875.2 Varroa jacobsoni | reverse complement strand
GTCCTGAGACTTGGCCAATGGGGGACTTATTTAAGTTTTAACTTTTGTATGTGGAAATGTTGTCCTAAAGCATGTCCAAAAAAAACGTTTCTTTTAACCACTTCTTTGTATTTTCATGAAACTTAGCTAGAGTACACTGGTTTAAGTTTTAACAACTTTTCTGTGTGAGGGAACTCTATCCTGAGACTTAGCCAACGAAAACTTGGGTTTTAGCAAATATATTGCATGTAAGATTCTGTTTTGAAATATGGCCAAAAAGATTTCCTTGACTTTTAACAATTTTGATGTAAGCGGAAATTTTGTCTGCAACTTGGCTAAAGGAAGCTTGTTTGAGTGTTAACAACTTTTGTTTGTATGAGGAAACTCTGTTCTGAGACCTGGCCAATGGGGGACTTATATAAGTTTTAACTTCTTTGTATGTGGAAATGTTGTCCTAAAACATGGCTAGAAAAAATGTTTGTTTTAACCACTTCTATCTTACTGAAACTTAGCTAGAGAATACTTGTTTAAGTTTTAACAGCTTTTCTGTATGAGGAAACTCTATTTTGACACTTGACCAACGAGAACTTGGGTTTTAGCAAATATACTGCATGTAAGGTTCTGCTTTGAAATATGACCGAAAAGATTTCCTTGACTTTTAACAATTTTGTTGTAAGCGGAAATTTTATCTGAAACTTGGCTAAAGGAAGCTTGTTTGAGTGTTAACAACTTTTGTTTGTATGAGGAAACTCTGTCCTGAGACTTGGCCAATGGGGGACTTATTTAAGTTTTAACTTCTTTGTATGTGGAAATGTTGTCCTAAAACATGGCCAAAAAAAACGCTTGTTTTAACCACTTCTTTGTATCTTCCTGAAACTTAGCTAGAGAACACTTGTTCAAGTTTTAACAACTTTTCTGTGTGAGGGAACTCTATCCTGAGACTTGGCCAACGAGAACTTCTTAGAGTTTTAACAAATATACTACATGTAAGGTTCTGTTTTGAAATATGACCAAAGAAATTTCCCTGACTTTTAACAATTTTGTTGTAAGCGGAAATTTTATCTGAAATTTGGCTAAAGGAAGCTTGTTTGAGTGTTAACAACTTTTGCTTGTATGAGGAAACTCTGTTCTGAGACTTGGCCAATGGGGGACTTATTTAAGTTTTAACTTCTTTGTATGTGGAAATGTTGTCCTAAAACATGGCCAAAAAAAACGTTTGTTTTAACCACTTCTTTGTATTTTCATGAAACTTAGCTAGAGAACACTTGTTTAAGTTTTAACAACTTTTCTGTGTGAGGGAATTCTATCCTGAGACTTAGCCAACGAGAACTTCTTAGAGTTTTAACAAATATACTACATGTAAGGTTCTGTTTTGAAATATGACCAAAGAGATTTCCTTGACTC
>NW_019216817.1:0-1383 GCF_002532875.2 Varroa jacobsoni | reverse complement strand
ACCACTTCCTTGTATCTTCCTGAAACTTAGCTAGAGAATACTTGTTCAAGTTTTAACAGCTTTTCTGTATGAGGAAACTCTATCCTGAGACTTAGCCGACGAGAACTTCTTAGAGTTTTAGCAAATATACTACATGTAAGGTTCTGTTTTGAAATATGGCCGAAGAGATTTCCTTGACTTTTAACAATTTTGTTGTAAGCAGAAATTTTGTCTGCAATTTGGCTAAAGGAAGCTTGTTTGAGTGTTAATAACTTTTGTTTGTATGAGGAAACTCTGTCCTGAGACTTGGCCAATGGGGGACTTGTTTAAGTTTTAACTTCTTTGTATGTGGAAATGTTGTCCTAAAACATGGCTAGTAAAAATGTTTGTTTTAACCACTTCTATCTTCCTGAAACTTAGCTAGAGAATACTTGTTTAAGTTTTAACAGCTTTTCTGTATGAGGAAACTCTATTTTGGGACTTGACCAATGAGAACTTGGGTTTTAGCAAATATATTGCATGTAAGATTCTGTTTTGAAATATGGCCTAAAAGACCTCCTTGACTTTTAACAATTTTGTTGTAAGCGGAAATTTTGTTTGAAACTTGGCTAAAGGAAGCTTGTTTGAGTGTTAACAACTTTTGTTTGTATAAGGAAACTCCGTCCTAAGACTTGGCCAATGAGAGACTTATTTAAGTTTTAACTTCTTTGTATGTGGAAATGTTGTCTTAAAACATGGCCAAAAAAAACGTTTGTTTTAACCACTTCTTTGTATCTTCCTGAAACATAGCTAGAGAACACTTGTTCAAGTTTTAACAACTTTTCTGTGTGAGGGAACTCTATCCTGAGACTTAGCCAACGAGAACTTCTTAGAGTTTTAACAAATATACTACATGTAAGGTTCTGTTTTGAAATATGGCCAAAGAGATTTCCTTGACTTTTAACAATTTTGTTATAAGCAAAAATTTTGTCTGCAACTTGGTTAAAGGAAGCTTGTTTGAGTGTTAACAACTTTTGTTTGTATGAGGAAACTCTGTTCTGAGACTTGGCCAATGGGGGACCTATTTAAGTTTTAACTTCTTTGTATGTGGAAATGTTGTCCAAAAACATGGCCAAAAAAAAACGTTTGTTTTTACCACTTCCTTGTATCTTCCTGAAACTTAGCTAGAGAATACTTGTTCAAGTTTTAACAGCTTTTCTGTATGAGGAAACTCTATCCTGAGACTTGGCCAACGAGAACTTCTTTGAGTTTTAACAAATATATTACATATAAGGTTCTGTTTTGAAATATGACCGAAAAGATTTCCTTGACTTTTAACAATTTTGTTGTAAGCAGAAATTTTGTCTGCAACTTGGCTAAAGCAAGCTTGTTTGAGTGTTAATAACTTTTGTTTGTATGAGGAAA
>NW_019216815.1:0-1384 GCF_002532875.2 Varroa jacobsoni | reverse complement strand
GCAAATATACTGCATGTAAGGTTCTGTTTTGAAATATGACCAAAAAGATTTCCTTGACTTTTAACAATTTTGTTGTAAGCGGAAATTTTGTTTGAAATTTGGCTAAAGGAAGCTTGTTTGAGTGTTAACAACTTTTATTTGTACGAGGAAACTCTGTCCTGAGACTTGGCCAATGGGGGACTTATTTAAGTTTTAACTTCTTTGTATGTGGAAATGTTGTCCCAAAGCATGACCAAAAACAACGTTTGTTTTAACCACTGCTTTGTATTTTCATGAAACTTAGCTAGAGCACACTGGTTTAAGTTTTAACAACTTTTCTGTGTGAGGGAACACTATCCTGAGACTTGACCAACGAGAACTTGGGTTTTAGCAAATATATTGCCTGTAAGATTCTGTTTTGAAATATGGCCAAAAAGATCTCCTTGACTTTTAACAATTTTGTTGTATGCGGAAATTTTGTCTGAAACTTGGCTAACGGAAGCTCGTTTGAGTGTTAACAACTTTTGTTTGTATGAGGAAACTCTGTCCTGAGACTTGGCCAATAGGGGAGTTATTTAAGTTTTAACTTCTTTATATGTGGAAATGTTGTCCTAAAACATGGTTAGAAAAAATGTTTGTTTTAACCACTTCTATCTTCCTGAAACTTAGCTAGAGAATACTTGTTTAAGTTTTAACAGCTTTTCTGTATGAGGAATCTCTATTTTGAGACTTGACCAACGAGAACTTGGGTTTTAGCAAATATACTACATGTAGGGTTCTGTTTTGAACTATGACCAAAAAGATTTCCTTGACTTTTAACAATTTTGTTGTAAGCGGAAATTTTGTCTGAAATTTGGCTAAAGGAAGCTTGTTTGAGTGTTAACAACTTTTATTTGTATGAGGAAACTCTGTCCTGAGACTTGGCCAATGTGGGACTTATTTAAGTTTTAACTTCTTTGTATGTGGAAATGTTGTCCTAAAACATGGCCAAAAAAGAACGTTTGTTTTAACCACTTCCTTGTATCTTCCTGAAACTTAGCTAGAGAACACTGGTTTAAGTTTTAACAACTTTTCTGTGTGAGGGAACTCTACCCTGAGACTTGGCCAACGAGAACTTCTTAGAGTTTTAACAAATATATTGCATGTAAGGTTCTGTTTTGAAATATGACCAAAGAAATTTCCCTGACTTTTAACAATTTTGTTGTAAGCGGAAATTTTGTCTGCAACTTGGCTAAAGGAAGCTTGTTTGAGTGTTAACAACTTTTTTGTATGACAAAACTCTGTTCTGAGACTTGGCCAATGGGGGACTTATTTGAGTTTTACCAATTTCTTTGTATGTGGAAATGTTGTCCTAAAACATGGCTAGAAAAAAACGCTTGTTTCAACCACTTCTTTATATCTTCCT
>NW_019216814.1:0-1385 GCF_002532875.2 Varroa jacobsoni | reverse complement strand
AACAGCTTTTCTGTATGAGGAAACTCTATCTTGAGACTTGACCAACGAGAACTTGGGTTTTAGCAAATATATTGCATGTAAGATTCTGTTTTGAAATATGACCAAAAAGATTTTCTTGACTTTTAACAATTTTGTTGTATGCGGAAATTTTGTCTGAAACTTGGCTAAAGGAAGCTTGTTTGAGTGTTAACAACTTTTGTTTGTATGAGGAAACTCTGTCCTGAGACTTGGCCAATGGAGGACTTAGTTAAGTTTTAACTTCTTTGTATGTGGAAATGTTGTCCTAAAGCATGGCCAAAAAAAAACGTTTGTTTTAACTACTTCTTTGTATCTTCCTGAAACTTAGGTAGAGAACACTTGTTTAAGTTTTAACAACTTTTCTGTGTGAAGGAACTCTATCCTGAGACTTAGCCAACGAGAACTTGGGTTTTAGCAAATATATTGCATGTAAGGTTCTGTATTGAAACATGACCAAAGAGGTTTCCTTGACTTTTAATCATTTTGTTGTATGCGGAAATTTTGTCTGAAACTTGGCTAAAGGGAGCTTGTATGGGTGTTAACAACTTTTGTTTGTATGAGGACACTCTGTTCTAAGACTTGACCAATGGGGGACTTATATTATATAAGTTTTAACTTCTTTGTATGTGGAAATGTTGTCCTAAAACATGGCAAAAAAAAACGTTTGTTTTAACCACTTGTTTGTATCTTCCTGAAACTTAGCTAGAGAATACTTGTTTAGTTTTAACAGCTTTTCTATATGAGGAAACTCTATTTTGAGACTTGACCAACGAGAACTTGGGTTTTAGCAAATATATTGCATGTAAGGTTCTGTTTTGAAATATGACCAAAAAGATTTCCTTGACTTTTAACAATTTTATTGTATGAGGAAATTTTGTCTGAAACTTGGCTTAAGGAAGCTTGTTTGAGTGTTAACAACTTTTGTTTGTATGAGGACACTGTTCTAAGACTTGGCCAATGGGGGACTTATATAAGTTTTAACTTCTTTGTATGTAGCAATGTTGTCCTAAATCATGGCCAAAAAAACGTTTGTTGTAACCACTTCTTTGTATCTTCCTGAAACTTAGCTAGAGGATACTTGTTTAAGTTTTAACAGCTTTTCTGTATCAGGAAACTCTATTTTGAGACTTGACCAACGAGAACTTGGGTTTTAGCAAATATATTGCATGTAAGGTTCTGTATTGAAACATGACCAAAGAGGTTTCCTTGACTTTTAATAACTTTGTTGTATGCGGAAATTTTGTGCGAAACTTGGCTAAAGGAAGCTTGTTTGAGTGTTAACAACTTTTGTTTGTATGAGGAAACTCTGTCCTGAAACGTGGCCAGTGGGGGACCTATTTAAATTTTAACTTCTTTGTATGTGGGAA
>NW_019216813.1:0-1385 GCF_002532875.2 Varroa jacobsoni | reverse complement strand
GTAGTAGTAGTAGTACTAGTAGTAGTAGTAGTAGTACTAGTAGTAGTAGTAGTAGTACTAGTAGTTGTTGTTGTTGTTATTATTGCCGGTGTAGTTTGTTTCAGTCCATCTTTGTCGATCTAGTGATCGGTTCATCCCTCCCATTATACACTCATTATACGGACAGACGGCCAGTGATGGCTTGGGGCGCCGCCGCGGCGACTAGACCTGTCTAGACAACCCACCTCGTTCTTGTTCCCCGTCCGGAACGTATCGTTCTGTTGAGTCGCTGGCCTATTGCTTGGCTTAGCTACGTTGTTTATTTTCATAGTTCGATCGTCGACATAAACGATGACGTTGTTGATCTGATTGTTATTGTTGGCCGTTGTCACTGTAGCAGCTGGTATCGGCTGGTCGTCGTGCTGTTGGATTGCTAGTGCCGACTTCACTCCGAACACTACGTCACCAACCTCTTTCTCGCTGACTCGTTGTTGTTGTCGTCGCTGACGTTGTGCTAATATCTTCATCGCCATCAGCAACAGAAGCGAGAACGGCAGGGGCATTTGCATCAGCATTCTCATCAATCTTTTTTATAATCGTATTAATAAAATCATCACCAACTATGTAGCCGTTGCCATTATGATCGTTAAAACAGTTGTGGTAACCGTTACTTGTGTCCCAGAGGGACAAGTGACTCGATCCACATATACATGTACTGTGATATTATACCATAATGTGTATCGTACTGTATTAGCTGAATGTAAACGAGCAATGAAACAACGAAATGAAACTGTGAACCGCGAAGTAATACGCGACAACTGGTCACGTCCGCACAGATGCGCGCACCGAAGGGCTTCGACAAATTCTAAACATTAGTCATCACCTGAAAAACACATTTGATATCTAGGAGTGGCTAGAAGAAACGCTCGCGAACGCCCTGTTCATCTCATATAAATGTAGAACGCTTATGGTACATACATAGTGTGGCATAGAGCAGGTTACCCGGGAACGATCACTTTACGCACCATACAGACCTGACGATCCCTCGTAGTTGCTGGTTAGCGAAACGCTCCAAATGAATATCAAATAAGAGCTGAATAAGACCTCGACGCCGGCTAAACGGTAGGAGAAAATTTCAATCATCCGTGATAAACTATAACCGATGGTAAAGCAAGATCAAACGACCGGACACCAGATCTTACTCCAGGCTTCGGTGACATGAGCCATCAAATATATAATCGGTAAATGAACTAGAAGAAAATGCACTTGATAAAACTGGAAACGAGCGAAGTAAAAACCAGCAAATACAATCCTATAGCTTAGAGCAGTAACGCTGATGTGGCAAGCGTTGCAAAATACCGTATGCTGTTGTAAAACACAACCGGATGAGCCTCAATTGAGCATTG